>NC_047531.1:15372615-15480115 GCF_012275295.1 Melopsittacus undulatus | reverse complement strand
AATACTGATTTAAGATTCAGTAGGGAACGATGGTTATCTCAACCCACATTTTATAACATGTTATATTCAGGAAAGGGAATTTCATGCATGACCATCTGAAGCACAACATATTCCACACCATTTAGAACTGTCTCAGGTTCTCTTTTCATATTAATCATTTCTACTTAATTTAAAATTTACCAGACACCTCACCACTGAGAAATATTCCAGTTCAAATATTTGACTTGAGTTTCTCATCTTTTGTTTAATGACCAACTTTTTATATGGATATAAAACAGTGTTTAAAATGTAGTTTTGTTCCTGCTTTCTGAACAGACTTTCACTATTACTTTTTACCAACTAGTTTCATTGAAAGGTTTCCAGCGTTACAGGTAATGTAAAGTCCATTAGGTCAGGCTCTTCATAGCATGACATGCAGTAAATTACAAGTGCTTCAAGCAGCTCAGTGAATTACAGTTCATCACTTTGAAAGGTTCCCACTACAAGACTACAGATATCAGATCTGGCAGTTAGGATCCAATTAACACTTTGGTCAGAATAATCAGATTGCGTGTGTAAGACTTGTATAATTCGTTTATTGCTTCCATGCATCTTCTGTCTGTAGGTAAATTTGTTGCTGTTATTTCAAAGCTTGGAATCAGTATTTCACTTGCCTTTAGGTTATATTTCAAGTTCTTTTGCAGTGCAGTGATGAACTCTCCCTGTTCCAGCAATTTAGATCACTTGTCCTGTAGATATTACCGCTTGAGAAATCGTTTCTGGTGGTTTTGTTTTGTATTCTTACCATGTCATTATATGTCCAGAAAAAAAATTGCTAGCAATTTTTACTAAGCACATTTTATTTAGTGTAACAGAGACAGTTTTCTCCAGTGTGATCATTGTGAATCTCACAGAACACCCAGATACACTGTAAATGACATATGCATTGACATTTACATGTGTACTGTCATGCAAAACCATTTCCTGCTACAATGAATATAATACTATAACTGAATGAAAAAACATTCTGATTTTGTGATATCATTTTTCAAGCCATGGTCAGTGTACATAAAGGTTCTTCAGGATAAACCTCATCAGAGAAGAGTAATGGATTTCAAATTCTATGTTCTTACCTAGCGCTTTACAGCAAATTGCACTTTCAAGTCTCAGAGGCAGTGAAATTCCTTGGAAAGAACTTAAATTGCCCAAGGTATCCCACCTTTTCCAGGGGAAAGCAGTAGTGAACAGATATGTAAATGATGGAAGTTTGAAATGCAGAAACCAGTAAACTGGATAAGCAAAAAGATCAAAGACTACTAATACCCCCACTAAGTTGTATTTCCTATGTCAAAACATGCTAGTTGTGCTCAAGACTCTCCTTTTCTCTTCCAACAACCCTCTCCTTACAAGGTACATGAAAGGTTATATCGTATTCACATATACAGCATTGTATACTTAGGCCCTTCATTGACATACGCACTTTAAATTCTACAGGAACAAGAATCAAACCAGAAATTTAAACTTATTTCGCAGTTTGAAAGTGTTTTGAGAACAAACATGCAAAGCCTTATGGATTTGAAATGTGAGTAAAATGGCATATAAATCTCTAGTGCAAGACTACGCATTTGCCCTGGGTCAATGACACAGGAATTAGTGCTGGTTGAAACTATTTTATGGCCAATAATCTTCCAAGTTTCAGTTCAGCTTCTAATGAGCTACAGTCCTTGTGAAAAATTAGTTATATTGTACTACAAGACCTACAGAAAGCTTGAGGACTGTAGCTTTTCAGAAGTATTGTACTATTTGCTTATCAGAAAACCAGATCCATCTGCACTTCTTCCCTCTTACAAAACAGTGTCAGCGAGTACGCAAACTGCCTGATCATAGCTTGTAACTTTAACTGTTTAACTTAGGAGGAGTGTCTTTATACTATTTATACAGCTAAGAAGACAGAAGCTCCTTTAGATGGCAATTCAGACAGAATAAATTGAGCTGTGTTCTGAATTTTGAATTGCTCTGTGTGAGAGCTTCCTCTCCATGAATCGCACGAGGAACCTCCTCATGTAGGCATGTAACAACATTTGGTGATGAGAATTGCTTCATTTCCTTTCTGCTGTGAAACAAAACATCAGCGTATAACTGAAACGCACAGAAATGAAGAGGTAGAGAACTACCCATGCGGAGCCATTCAGAGCCACCAAAATTATTACTAAAGTGGAAGTATATGAGGTACCCGGTATGCTTTCCAACCAGAACTGGATTACCTACAGACAATTCTCAGTATATATGTAAACAGGCATCAAATAAAATTTTTTATTAATCTGACATAACTGTTCGAGAACATCAGTATGTTGTCAACTGTGCTAAATTATGGGATTATTTTACTGTTGCTGTGTTTCAATTCTCAATACACAGAAGAGAGTCGTAGAAAATTTCAGCAGAACTGCTGACCTTGGCCGACTTAGTTTTATATTGGTTAAAAAAAAACCCCAAACTCAACAATAGCACATTGTATTTTAAAGAGATTTAACTTTATACTCTACATTTCCAACAGAACGTATCCAAAGCAGCTGAAATACTCCTTCCCCACATGCCCAAATCAAGCCCCATCCCAAGACACTCAATTACCATCACCCTTAACATTTTCTGCATTTGCATTATTTTCATTATCCCATAAAATGTGCAACAGGCTGAAAGCTCTCATCTGTATTCGCAGGTCTTCAAGAATTGGATAATTGTACTGATCCCCTCTAAGAGTTTATATTTTAAGGGGAAGTAAAGCCTAGCCAAGAGAAATATCTTTCCTAGCTCAGCAGAACCACTCTTCTGTTGCCTTTTTCCACCTTAATGCAGAAGAGTGTGAAACGATTCTTCTTGTAGTTTCAAAATGGAGGCAACTTCAGTCTCCCAAAGAAAAGTTTTCAAATAATAAATACAAGAAGCAGTTCAATCAGAAAGTCATTCAGCCCAACTAAGTCTTGAATATTTGAAATCTTGGAATGTGCTCCTCTCTTTTTACCATCTAGGCGAGGAAAAAACCTGAAGCATTTCACCTGGTGCCAAAAATAGAGACTGAATCAGGGTTTATTTCGTAATTATGGAGAATGAGGTTATTTAACATGCATGGTAAGTATTTATGTAGCATGATTTTTCAAGGCCTAACAGCTCCAAGCCAGAGTCCCATTTAAGCATATATGCATATAAGCCCCAGACACTAAAATCTGTGTCGTCTGATGTTTTGTCGTTCACTGTGGTGTTGTAGTCTCCTGCACTCCTCAGAACAAGGACAGACATGGCAACCTTTCTGACCTCTACTTTGTTGGATGCACAGAAGTTCAATATTGACAATCTGATTACATGCATATAGCGTGATACATTCTGGGCAAATTCTTCTCTTGTTTACATGCATGTAAACACAGTGCAGTAAAGGCCACTGAAGTCAACAGTACAATCCCAGTGGAAACTGATATAAATAAAGTGTTGGGCTCAATGTTACTGTTGCAGCTGCCCTTTTATAAGTGTTAGATATATTACAGGGCTGTACAGTGCAGAATGCAGCTTTCCCCGGAGGAAGCAGAGACCTTACCATTTCCCCAGGCTTAAAGTTACGTGTCCTGGGTTTAAACCATAACATTACGGAAAAGACACAGTGAAATTTTTGCTTGTATGATGCTTAGGAAAACTGGATCAGTGACAATAACAGGAGCCAGGGCTTTCATCAGCTGCTGTTCAGGCCCATGTGAAATTTGGCCATAATGTAACATAATGCCTAAAACTTACACATTAGCTTGTTTATATGTTCTGGGGCTAATAATGGGATCAATTTCATATTAAGAAAATATTTACTGAAAATGAGTATTCAAAAATACATTTTTCCTAGTCTTGAGATTTACTCTATTTTTGTTGTTGTTCTTCAATCAAAAACATGCAGATGTCAGCAAAAGCACAATAAAGGTAACTTTGTATGGTTCAAATGGTAGATCACAATTTTTTATCTTCAGCTCACATAAACATACTCTAGGCATAAACTGTGGCCAGTACGTAGGTTACAGAGCTACTCTTCATTTTAACCCTTGCGCATAAGACATAAGAACCCCAGTAAAAGACAGCTACAGATAGAAAGGGAAAGAGATCTGGACAACCCTGATGTGGATTATCACTGCCACCTTGCCCAGGACCTGCATAACATTCCATTCCAAATTGCACCTCCTCTCCTTTGAATCTTGGCAGCCATAGCAAAGGCACACACTACAGTTGCAGAGGTGAGTACTGCATAGCGGTATCATATTTTAGGGATATTATCGAGATAGAGATAAAACAAGCACTTTTTGATCTCATCCAAAGAAGCCTTTAATAGGGAAGTTCCCTCTTTACCCTGCCAACACTGACAACTACTCTATAGCTTTATGTACATTCATCAGGAATCCATGAGTATGAACTGGTGATAGTTGTTCTTATCTCTGGATAAAATGGATGGATCCCATTCAAATTTAACAAGACTATCTTTTGCCACGGAACAGCTGACATGGACACTTCTTAGGCTTTCAAGAAGAGTTAGGATTAGTCCAATCCACCTACTATCCTGTCTGGTGGTTGAATCAAATCCCTTATCTATCCACTTCTAGGCTTTTTTGATGTGTTTGTGATAAAAGGTGGCCATATCACCAGTCATGAAATGCAGGTCTGCAGCACATCCACATGCTTTTTGGAGCCTGAATAAGGTGAAGCAAGCCACTTTCTAGCTCTTCAATACAAAAAAAAAAATGAATTGTGTACTGTGAGACAGTGAGTTTGGGAAAACTGGCTGTAAAGACGGTAAGGAAGCAATGCAGCCACTGATTCATTTCTGACTATTAACATCAGTGTCCCCATCCAGCTTTGGCAACAGCCACAGATTAAAACAATGCAAGAAAGCAGTGACCAGCACCACCAAGGGAGGACAGAACTACAGCAATGAAACACTTGCCAGGCCAGGCAACATCTCTGTACCTGTTCACGTAAATCTGAACTTTCAATACCAATTCTGAAAGAGTTTTTCATCAGTTACATTTTTTTAAAAACAGTGCTGTGGAGTTGAGAATAACTTATCAGTACTTTTACTGTATGTGTGTTTGGGATGTATAATGGAAAAGTGGGGGTTCTTGGACATGAGGAAAGTGCATTAATAGATCTTAAAGAGTTACTACATGGACTTCATACTTCTTTTGTAAGAAACAGTCCTACTTAAAAAGCCTGTACAGGATTTTTTAAAAGGAAAATAAATGACCCAAGGTACAATGTTTAGTTTAGGGTTTGCAAAACCAGCTGCTAGGCACAGGGTTTGCAATAGTACATGCACCTAACTCTTGCTTTGTTTGTGATGTGTCATATGATGAGAGGATTTTAAATTTTCCTGTCTATATAAAATGCAGACACATGCTCATACAGAGTAGACATTTCCATATGCATGATTTTGGTTTGCTACCTGTCTTGCTGTTTTTTTATATAAACACCCAACTGTATTACAAACGCAGTGTTTGAGGATTGCAGTCGGATCTGTTCCACTGTATATACTGAATTTTCTACTGCCATTCTTGCATTATATAGCATCATGTGATAGTTTTATAAGAGAAGATACTCTTATTAGCTTGAGTACTTTTTAGTCTTTTCAGAAATAAATAATATAGAAAGTGAGTAAGAGAACAATAATTTGATCATTTGGTTAACTTTAATAAGGAAATGTTGTGTCATCTAATAGAGAAAAATACTTATGGAGATTAGAAGAACTGAAGAAGTATAATGAGATCCAACGGGACATGTAAACTATAACATGGGAAGAATTTGTCACAGCACAAGCTCCCTCTTTGTCCCATACCAGCTCTCACCTCAGGTGAATATATAACAGTATCACATCATGACGCAATCTATGATGTGATACTATCTTCCTGAGCCTGACAAAGACCTCATTAGAATATTAACTTTAATAATTACATAGTATCTTACCATAAACCAATGACTCTTAGGCCAAGCCTGTACCACATCACTTTATGCCCCTTACTGATTTGTCTGCTTGCCCTAGGCACTTACTATAGGCAACACAAGACAATGTGCAAACCCATGGACTAATCCAGTTCATGTAAAACCAGAACTGTCTATGTGTGTCTCTCTTTTCTACTATAGACACAGGTTAGACTGACCGTTTCTAACTAGGTATGTAAAGTCAAATGGCTTAGGTTAGGCAAGAGGAATCGACTTGAACAGTTCATTTGAAAAGCCACAGGGTTCCTGGATGATAGTGGCAGACTATGTCCTGTGCACCCACATGTTGCTCTCAAACAACAGAACATTCACACCAGTAATTCCACTAACACAGATATCCTGAAAGGAATACAGAAATCTTGCAAACAATTGTGGGTAAATACAGTTCCATATCTCTCAGGAAGAGATCTGAAAACTATCCATGGCTTCAGCAGCTGATATCCTTTGAACATTCCTGCTAGCTTGGTGACTCCCACCAGGCTTCTAGCCAGTCCCTCTTCCTGCACTTACGGTACAGATCAAAACAGTGGTTTCTTCAATACAGTGTTCCTCTCCCCAAACACATTTCCATCAGCGGTCTTGGGAGACTGCCAATAGACAGTATATATTTAAGTACCTTCCATTTACTGAAATGTCACCTCCTTCATTAGACACAGGTGAGTGTCTTTGTCCTTTCGGTATCTTTCTATGTCACCTACCAAAGACTTTTTTTTGTTCAAGACTATGGAAATACTGCATTCTGTTTTCACAGACTCTGGTTTTAGTCTAAATTAATGCATTAATGCCCAGGCTTACTATGAAAATACAAAGTGTTACCTAGAGATGATGCAAATTTACAGTTTTCTTTAGAAAGCACAGAGTGCGCTCTTCAGCCACTTAGGCATGCACTGCAATGGGCAACATAGCTGAAAGCCTCTCAGCTCATCATGTTATTACTCAATGTAAGGTAGCAGCTTTTCCAAAACTACAAATACTGCAGGCAGTAAGCCTGAGCTTGTTTGTATTAATAATTATGGCAAAACGACCTGTCACTAAGGGGAGCCAAATTTAGTACTGGTAGAGCATATAATATTCATGCATTAACTTAATGAAACACACAACTTCGCAGAGCGCATGCAATGAAATAACTGAGGGAGCAATAAAGATGGATCTTCAGTGACACACCTGTTTAGAAACAAGTTCCAAGAACAGATTTTTCTTACCACAAAAAATGGAACTAAAAGGACCCAATTTCTGTAAGAGGTTTACTAAAATAGAGCTAGGAAACATACATAATTTAAAAAAGTTTAGAACTTCCAATATAAAAAGTATTAAAATTACTTTCTTTTATCATTTTAATAACAATGTCTGATTTGTCAAAACAGTAAAAACTCTATAAATATCTGTTAAGGGATTATTCCAATAGCATGAAAAACTCTAGTGAAGAAATGACACAGAATATAGAACTGTCATCACACATTTGCATATAAAAGGCTTTTTAAAACTGACAGACACATAAACAGAAAATACATGCTATAAAATTAGTCATTTTTTAGCATGGGTCTTTAAATAAAGCTGGCAGAGCACCTTCATTTTGGCTAACTCATTCTCAAGAGGAATAAAAAAAAATGGTGCAGCACCTAGCAACTTATTTTCTTCAGTCTTGTACACAGATAATAGTTTATTACAGTTTGAACATATCTTCATTAAAGTATCTTAAAATATTGGTGATATTTCCTGAATAATGTATTTTTGTTAAATGTGACTACACATTTATAAAATAAAAGTATCGTTTCTCTTTTGACAGAGCAATCAGAAATGTGATTTACTAGATACTGGAGGCTGCTTGTCAGAAAAAACAGATATATATAGCACTCCCATGGCTACCAAAGGGAATGTATATGTTTTAAGTTCTTAGGAGGCAATGTTTGTAGGGAAATTAAGAGCTTTCAACAGGCCTACTAAGAGACAAAAAACATTTTGGACTCATAATTCCTTTCAGTCAGAAACAGAAGCAGCACACTTCAAGCCAAGCACCATATGAAACAACACCCTAAGTTTAAATCAATGCAGCCCATAGAAAATGCCTACTGCTAAAAATAAGCAATTCTGATAAGAAGAAAAAAAGAAAATATTTTGACATTTCTTAAACTAAAAATGTTGACTACTTGTAAAGACACAGAAGTGGGGTTTAAGGCATGTTATTTAAAGGTTGCGATGGCCAGGGTCATGTCATATAAAGAAAGAATCATAGAATGGTTTGGGTTGAAAAGGATCTTAAGATCAGTTAGCTCCAGCTCCCCTGCCATGGGCAGAGACGCTTGACTCTAGGCCGTGTTGCCCAGGGCTCTGTCCAACCTGGCCTTGAACACTGCCAGAGATGGAGCATTTACCACTTCTTTTGGCAACCTGTTCCAGTGCCTCACCACCCTCACAGTAAAGAACTTCTTCCCTATATCTAACCAGAACTTCTCCTGTTTAAGTTTGAAATCATTACCCCTTGTCCTATCACTACTCCTATCACAAGTCCCTGATGAAGAATCCGTCTTCAGCATCCTTGTAGGACTCCTTCAGATATTGGATGTCCCCCACCCACAGTGACTGAGACTCGGACAGGGGCTCAAAGCACTGTGGCAACCTGCATTCAAGGGTCACACTTGTCAGGGGTGCTGGTTAAACATGCAGACTCCAAGAACTCAGCCTTTTCTCTCAACACTGAGCTACTGAGTGGTAACGGCTCCTCAGCTGCTGGAGCAGCCTGACTGCTGGCTCTTCTCCCTACTCCCTGAGGAGAGGAATCTGACTCCCTTACTCCCTACAGCTCAGGAAGCAACCTAAGATGGAGAAGGGGATGGAAACATCTTCTCTGTTAGGTTTGAAAGTAACAAGCACTTAAGTCCCTATCTTTAAAACTCTGTTGTTCCAAATTTTCTTTTTGTAAAAGTAGCATTTAATAAAGCAATATTTTCCAAAGCTCTCCAAGCACTGAAAATTACAGATTCACAAGAATTTGGATTAATTTACTCTCTCAACACTGTATCAATGGTCACAAAGCTCTGATCCTATGGAAATTCAGTATTACTTACATCATAGTGTAAATCTGAAAGCACAGAACCTTCTGCAAGTTTTGATCCATAGACTTTTGTTAAAAAGTATTTTCTGTACAAACTTCTAATTGCCTCTTCCTTTTATATAGTTTTAGAAGATACCCAGAGAATATCTTAATAGAATTCAGATACTTATTCTAAGGGTAGGAGATGTAGCTTTGTCATACTATTTGGATTACTCATTAAAAAAAACCCTCACAAACCAATGTTTACTAAATAAACACATAGATGTAACTGCTGTAGCCACCGATTAGCAATCTAATTTGAACTTATTTCATTAAAAGAAATAACCTAAATTAAAGTATTTCTTGTTAAAAAATCATTATGCAAATCACTGAACAGAAAGAAATCACCTCGGCAAGCGAGCTATCCCATCCCTTGCTTCAGAAGAGGAATAAAATGTTTTGTTTCTGGTAGATGTTTGCCCAAAATGTATTTACAGACTTTAAGCAACGTGTCCTGCAACACTAGGTGTTCCACAACACTACCAGCAGCCTGTTCCAGCACTCTCCTACTTTGCTTATTTTCTAAAAGTTATCGGACATTTCATGCAAACCTCCTTTCATCAATTAAAGCCAGTTATTATTTGTACACATGTACTTCCATGAATAAAAATCTGAAAATATTTTGCAAATGAATGATGAAAAAATAGTGCCATTTACTGTCACAATCAGTATTTTGTAATGGAATGGTAGAAACATACTTTTCACTACTGTGTTAATTCTTGCTACATTTAATTAAAACTTGGGGGATGGACTATATGATCCCCAGAGGTCCCTTCCAACCCTAATGGTTCTGTGTGATTCTGTGAAAACTTCATTGCTTTTTTATGCCTCACTGTATCTCACAAGCATAAGAAAATGCACCCTTGTACCTAAATACCTGACCCAGCTCTGAACTCAGTACTGATCCGAACGCAACATCAGCTTTGCCCCCAGGTTTGACAGCAGCAACACATGTCCCTAGAACTGACCTAGGGAATGAAGGTTGTTGTGAGATCTGGGGTTACCAAAGTCCAGAAGTATTAATTAAATACTGTATGACCTAGAATTTTATCCTTTTGACTGAAGGCTGCATTACAGCTCATGTATATGCAGTGGTTACAGCACTCCTAAGCAAAAGATCATGTACCACCTGTTTTACTAGAGGTTCTGCAGCTCTTCAAATCTGTAAGAAGATCGTGAGACTTACCTTTAAATTAAAATTAATAGCTGAAAAAATTATTTTCCACGTGGAAGCGTAGGGAAGTTCAAAACTACAGGGTTTGATAAACCAAGCCTAAAAATAGAGCTAAGCTTTGCAGATGCTATGACAATGTTTCCCTCTTGCCTAAAGATGTAGAAAACAAATCCAGTTCTGAAATAGTAAGAATATTGTGCTGTCCTTTAAAACATCTTTTTTTACAATATGTATTTATAAAAGTATTAGTGAGGGAAATTTCAAAGTGAAAGTTATGCTTTTAGATGAACCTGACTGACATTATGCACCTCTGACAAAGTGGTATTAAGAATGTCGTTTTGAAAATGTAGGAATGTTTCAGCTTTCTCAAAATCTTTTTTGATACAAAATTAACGTAGCAGATTTCAGAACACTTTAGTATTGAAAACTAATAATTAAAAATGTTGTAAATTGAATACTTAATGAAGCTCTAATGAAATATTCAATGCTGGATCAACTGTATTGCTACTGCTAAAATATTTCAGTTTTCAGAACATTTTTGATTCTTTCTAGTGAGATAGTTCTGACTCCCAAGTGTGGCAAACTCTACAGAGGCTAAAAATATAATTTTACCAAAGTGGTAAATAAAACTCTGCTTAATTCACTTGAACAGTTTTCTAAATTATGGGCACGCAGACTCAGTTACAGTCATAAAAAGAACTAGGAAAAAGACTGCAGGAGAAGAAAAGGAGAATGGTTGACTCAAAAAGAGCAGTTAAGGATTATTACTAAGTTGTTACTGATGGATATCTTTATTTTCCCTATAAGGAATATAAACACCACACAAATATCAAACAGTGGTAACAAACACAAGGAAATTAGATTTACACATGGAAGGAGAATACAGATGGCAAAAGGGTAATAGAAAAGAGGACATACTGTTGGCATCTTCTTGTTGATAGAGCTGCTGGACAGGTTTAAACTGTCTATTTACCTTTTCTTGGGGCAGGAGCAAAGCTTTAGAGGATGCCTAAAAAGATATGCATCTCTCTCTCTATGTTCCTAGTCAGCAGTGATGACCCCACCATCATTATGAACAGCAGACTCATTAAGGTGGCTACAGCCACATTCTTCCAAGTTTTGCTAGATGCAATATATCCTGAAAAAAACTTTTCCAATTAATGAATTTTGAACAAAACCAAAGTGCATCTGCTAATTTAAGATGCAAAGGGACTGATAAATCAATAATTTTAATCTTTCCATTATTTCAGAGGTGATGGCACGATGTGTGGGGTTTGGGAATTAACCCACTGGGAGCTCTGGGTGCACAGATCTTCAAAAAAACATCTCACAACCCTCAACTCACTCCAACCATCTACGCTTCATTGGACATAGAATGTTTAAAGGAAGGAGTCTTCAGGCTGAATAAAATTTACGTTTGCGGCAGTACATAATGTGGGGATGGACTTTAGTTCTTTAGTAAGTGTCTAACATTTCTTTGCCTTTTACACATTGAGGATGTAAAGACAATTATGAAGAACTGTAAGAATAACATGACTAAGTATTTATGCCTGCAACACCACCGCTACCTTTGCTACTGCAGTATCTCTACAAAATCCTTGGAGGTAGTCTATACTTTTTACTATGGAGCACAAATGCCTCTTGCACTAGATAGATTTTTTGAAGCATGACAGTGTAACATTAAAAAGAAACTGAAATTGCTTGTATCACATATAACATATGTAACTATATCTATTTGGCCAAATGGATTGGTTTGTGAGCATCTTGCTTTTGAATATCTTAAACCATTTTATAGCAAGCTTTTCACACTGTACAACCTCTGAGCATGGTCTACCACACTTTTTATAACATTTTCACTAATTCCTTTCTACTGTATTTTAAAATCCTTACGTAACATACTGAAGTGTTAAATAATGATATATATAAACCCCAACATTGCACTTTGACATATGTATCAATATACGCATATTTTCCTTATTTTTTACATACACACCAAATATTAAACATGCTACATATTCTAGTAAAAAAAAACCTTGAAGTTTGACATATTTATGTATAAACACATCCTCTTAATCTTTGCCTATCTCCTCTGTTCAAAGGTAACCACAAGAGTTATGTAAATAAAAATAACAGGAAGTAAACCACACTTTAACTATCCATTATCAAGGGAGTATTGTTGTAACAAGATGTATGGAATCACATTACCATTCTATTAATTCAATAATCTTCATGTTGTTACAGGACTGAGACAGTTATCAAAGCAGGTGATCATTCTTGTATGTAAGGATCACCTCACTTAATGGAACAGAGATGTCACGTAAACTAGTGTCAAAAGATAAAAAATACAGGACTGAGCTTGTCATGGCAATGAATTTCTGTTGGCACACAAGGCTCCAACATAATCACTGGTATTTGATAAGCATATACATACATCTTGTTCTCAAGCTGCTATCATTATAGTGCTGATCTCACGGAATTCCTCATAAACTGTTTTTTATTTTATACTCACGCACACTCAAAACCTATACATACTTTCCACTGGCAGTGGTTTCAGAGGTCTTTCATTAAATCAACCTTGCAACAACAGACTAAGAACACCTTCTCTTTTTTTGGAATCAAATGAATATTTGTGGAAATTATTATAAAATTACTTTAGCCTAGAGGATACTAGTCCTTGGGGTTTTCATAGGTTTTCAACTAAACCTGTTTCTTCATAGAAAGTTTAGGGTTATCATTCTTCACAATTCAACACATTCCTGCTCAGCAACTGGTAGCTAACCTAACATTTCTTATACCTTTCTTTCACTCATATAGTTTTAGTCCAAAATAGTAGACTTTGGGCATGCAATTTCTTTTACTACTTTATTTCTGCGTGTAGCTAATAATGCCCACCTCCCACCTCCATGGCATACCAAAGTTCAAGACACACAGGACTCAAGATAATACCAAACTGTTTTCAACACACATTCTTCTACTCTCACAGGTTCTAGACACTGCTGTATATGATTTGGTCTCATGTCCATTGTGGAAATATTAATATAACCATATAGTTACAAGAAGATCTGAATTCTAATGATTTTTTAAGCTGATTATAGGTCTGCAGGTAAAATAAGACTGCCTCTTATGTTTGAACAACATGTTTGTAAGACAGACAGATTGAAGCAGTTTCACTTCTGCTAGGTTTAGCTCTAACTGCTGCTTATGTTCTGCCTTTCATTTCATATAGCTCACGAGAGATACATTGTATGAAACCCCATGTAGAGAACAGGCTTCATTTGAACATCCATGTGTTTAGCTGGCTGAGGTCATTAAAAAGGTACTAATGTAGTTACAGGGCTACAATGCCTGCGCATATAAACAAAAACTTGGAATTTTAGTTATGTCTGCATGTTGCTTACTTATTTATGTATATGAACAGATAGAAGATGGATGGGTGGCAAGGTGGTTTAACAGCCGGAGGATGCTGCCTTGTTCATAAACGGTGAATTCAGACAAAGGCCAATTCAGGACTAAATACTGAACAAGGCCTAAGTCTAGTTATCTTTTGTACGTTACTGCTAAATGCCAGCTTTCTAAGGCTATCAGCATACAGAATAGGATTTTCTGGATGAATAACCCTATTTCTATTTTCTTCTGTTTGTATTAGGATCATAGAGTAGCCACGTTCAAAATAACATGACAACTGCTGAAAAAATATTGACTTTAATAGCATCTGCTGCATTTGGTATTCCTCAGAAACCAATAGTAAGAAGACACCCTTCATTCCTTATCTCCTACTTCTGGAAGCTGTTACACAGGCAGCACATGTGACGTCTACACCTTCCCAGCCCCAGATTTATATAATAGTTAGTGAATGCAGAGAAGTTTGGGAATGGAGTACCATTACCTGACCTAAAGCAGAAATGAAATGGTAAAGCTGATTGAGGAAGGCAAACTTTTTTTCAGAAAAAGTATTTTCTGAATTCTCCTGGATTTCATCCTCAGCATTAGCTAAAACAAGATTATACGTCCAAAGACTTTTTGTACTGTTTCTCTCTTTGCAGATTAATCATGGCTACCATCAGGCTAGCTGCAGATAAAATAAAGTTTTCACGGCCATCATATTGCTATTTCAAAAGCATGGGATACGTCTGATATGGTGACATTTAAAAAGGGAAGAAGTCCCACTTAGTAGCTGCTTTACTGCTACTTTGTGTCAATCATGCTACTTAGCACACAGCAGAAGTGTTGTCAGGAATACCGTTTACATCCTGAGTGAAAAACAAAAGTCGAAAAGTGAATGTGAGGGACAGAAACTATAGAAATGAGGAAAAAATTCACTTACATTTATCCAAGATGGCTGTCGCTATTACTGTTGAAACTCTGCTATGGGCTGAGGTCACAAGACCCTGTAAGCTAAAATAGAGAAGCTTCAGCTGAGGGTAACTGAAGCTGCAGCACATTAAAATACATTTTAAGGTTATAGGTATGACTGGAGTCTTCATTTCTTGATCTATTTTTCCCAAGGCACAAAAAGTGACCTCTACTTTCTGGTTATTTTTCAAGCTTGGATGGAAGAGATCTTCAGTATTATCCTCTACCTCATTGTAAGTGTTTATGTACGTTATATACAGTACATGATATGATAGTATGATGTTTTCATTGGCATAAGTTTGGAGTTGCCGCGTTTTTCACAAATGGTGAAACCATATGGGATTTATGCAGATTCTCCCAAAGAAAACCAGAATAAAACCTTTATACAACATCACATCATCATGTATGTAGGAATTGTGAATTATATAAAAGAAAATCTAGCTTCAAAATCTTCAAAAATGTATTAAAGAGCATCACAAAGCTTTCTTTTGTTTTTTCCTTTCTATAAAGGTAATTCTTTAATTATGCATCTCTGAGGGAGTCTGAAACCTTTTACATCTTAGAAGTATCAAAATGACTTTAAAATTATGTTTGTATGCACATTAATACTGCAGTTTGAAAATCTATTGCATCTTAACCTCTCAGGGCTTAAAACAAGTGTGTGATCTACTAGGCAGCTACAATCTCCTACTGTTGGCTTCAGTAAGTGGCAAGATACTAAATCTGTCACTAATTTTGGATCAAAGATTCTCTCTTCTGGCCCACGAGTCACTGTGCTTTCTGGAAAAAAAACTGACATGGAAAAGAAAAACAAAAGGAGACAACAGAAAATAACACCTTGGGAAACCACTGTTAGTGTTAGCAGCAGAGATTTGGAATGACAGAAGCAAAGAGACTAGTAACTTTCGGTTGAGAAAAGTGCATGATGAACCAACCCTGCGGCTTATTACCTGTACTAGGATTGCATATGGTACTCACCTATGTAAATATACACTTGTATATGTGCATGTATAAACAGACATATGCGATGTACAAAAACAAATTTCTAGAATGTGCCTTACAGGCTTTTCTATATCTGAAACAAAGAAAAACAACTCCAAGGAATGCAATAAATCTGAACTACAGAAGTCCTGAAGCTGGCCAAATAACAACAAATGCACATGTATCACATATATTTGATATATAGAATCATATGACAAGTTGCAAGGAATAGAGTGAAGGGTGGAATCTCTGTGCTTTCTGAGCAAACTCAAAACCCCCCCAAAAAACCCCATCACATAATTCCTCCTGCCATTTCTTGTGCAACCACAATATGACTTATAATACATGAGAATATAACAAATGAGAACTAAGAAACTAGCAGGAAACTGCATTACTTTGATGCATTCAAAGAAAGAGTGTGCACAATTACAACTAAAAAATCCAGTGAAACTGTTATATGTTAGAAGCATTTTTATATAACTCTAGAAGTTATCATACTACTTTGAAACAAGGCAATCAAACTCATAATTTAAAAGATAATTAAAGAAGACAATGTGATCCTAACAAAAATGACCACTGGGGAGAAAACAGCTTTTCCATTTCCTCCAAAAAGTGCCTGCTATATTTTAGATTTCTAATTGAAAAAGACAGCAAATGTTGTTCAAGTTATGAGAAGATCTTAAAAGAATGGGAAAAATTATGGTTAATGTGTCTGTGATAGAAGACTAAATAATTTACCTCTACAAAACCCACTCTGATATTTAGATGACTAGTCTGAAGCTTCACGAATGCTTGCAAACTGACAGAGAATGAGAATTCCCTAGTCTCAAGGCTGTAGGATAGATGCTACATCACCAGAACACCATATCCCAATAGAAACTAGTTGCTTGACTTCACCTAATGAGAAACACTAACCAAAAAATAGTGAACTGAAATGGACTTAATTATTCCCTCCATGAGCACAGAGACTACCATAACAGAATTTATGCAATCTAAACAGAGTGCATTTGACTATGTAGAATGTAGTCTAATATGTTCAGTGCATAAAGACGTAAAGCCCTGTAAACAATATGCCAGATAATTTAATAATCAGTAATTTATTTGGAATTTAAAAAAAAAGGAAAGAAAAACGGAAGTGGGAATGGAGGGATATTGCTCTACCAAATGCAAAATTTTACACTATAGACACCTATATCTGAGCTAGCCATTTGAGGTTACCTGTATAATCAAAGAAGAAAAAGAGGTATTTCTGTGGCACAATTCATTAAATCTTAATTAGATGTCTAAATCAGAGCGGAGAAACTGTCTCTTAAAAGTGTATTGACAAGGTGTTGACAACAATGTGTTGACTAAAGTGCCTTGACTGTGAATGGCGACAAAAGGCTCTTGAGCCTGCACTATAAAGGTGAATGTTTGAGACAAACAGTAACCATCTATTGTCTGATGAAATAAAGTCCCCTTCCAAGAGACCAATTATCTAAGGTTGATTTCCCCTTAGTATGTACCTGAAGTAGCTATTCGTATTTATGTTAAACAGACGTAAACCCAGATTATTCTATATTCTGACTTCAGACATTCAGACTACATCACATAGATGTGATGCCCTAACATGTATTCCAGGTGAACAGCAAAAATAAAGCTGTCATCTACTTTGATTTTTATTCAGGTATGCAAAGGTAATAAATGAACACTGCTGAAATCCTCCATCATTCCATTCTATGAGTAGATGTACGGAGATCCCTACAATACTCTGTATCTTACCTAAACCAATCAACCAACCAAACCTCAAATTCCCTTCTCTCCATTCAATTTTGAAGAATAACTCTTGTGGAATAAAATGAAAGAGAAATGTTGCAATCTACACGTGACACACACACAGAGAAACCAGCCAGAGACTCTTAGTAACATTCAAATTAAAAAACTATTGAACAAATCAGCATGATGCTTCAGGAAGTCAGACAGTCAATGAGTTGACTTTTGTGGCAAAAGCTATTTAAGCAAAATTTTAAGTTTCAGAATTTTAAAAAGTATATAAAATGAAATTAAATTAATTGAATTAGTTACAATTAAAAATAATAAATGGTAAAAGTATGTTTTTATTGTGTACTAGTTCAGTATAAACTTCTCCAATATTACATATCCTTCAGCTTCACACTGCTCATAAGATTGGATGTGACAGGAACATAGGCCTCTTTGGAGATACATATGACACACTTAGGCAGCCAGCAAGGGAACAATCACCATTTTGATAATCAATTTCAGAACTGAATTGAATTTCCCCGAAATGATTTGAATGAAAATTAGCTCAAAGCATAATGAGGGTTGGTACAGTTGGTTTGAATGAATCAGGTGGATAAAAGGAAAATAATAGAAAAAAATAAACCACATTATTTTGTAAATATTTACAGATTAATTCAAATTTATCAACTATGAGAATTAATCAGAAAGCAGATTGACAGCGCCTCACGCAACTCTGTGATCACCATAAATCCAGACAATGTATCAGATTTCATCAGAATAGAGGTCATGCTTTAAATGAAGGTAGAATTTGTTATGCATTATTCATCCATCTGAAAATATTACAAAGTGGGACATCTTTTTTCATAGTTTATTACCACAGCATATTACAAAATGCATTTGTAAAATAAATGTTTAACCGATGAGCCTACGACAAGTCGTCACAAAGCATATTATAAGATGCAAATATTGTTAAAATACGTGTGCATGTTTAATGCATGAATTACAGTCATCAGGCATGGTATAAATTGTCATAAAATTTAACAAATTATAATAAGATATTTATAAACGGCACCTAAACATAAAGTGTGCACAGAGAAGTAAATGGTACTAAAATTAATCCTTGTAGGAAGGCTTTTTTTTTTTTCTGTGCCTTTTTACTCAGAACAAACCAAGTTATAGGTGATATTTTCATTTAAGTCCTTGTAAGACATGTTGGAGATAAACTCCTCTTGCCAGGCATCCAAGGCAGCAACAAACTTGGGTCTTCAGAAGATACTCAGTATGAAATTACAGACAGTTGTCCATTACCTAGGCAACACTGATTAGCTTAAACAACACCATTTTTTTTCATATGGATGCAGTGAAAAAATACATTACTTTTACAGACAAATTTTCTGAGGAGATAAACTGTTGCAACTCTGTATTATTCTTGTCTACATGTCAGGAAACACAGCTTCAACCGAGTAGCAAAGAAACAACCTTACCTTTCAAATTTTGTTTGCTTGATCACTGATAGTCAGTTTACAGACACTGAGACCTATAAGACTTGTATAGTTTTTATAATTCAGTACTGTACAACAAAACACTGATCAGAGAAAAGGTATTTATGGCTTTTGGCATATGTATGGAACATAAACAGAGAGCTGTCACCAGGCTATCTCCCAGCTGATTAGACACAATATTTGTCTGCTTGAAAGAGAAATTTCTATACATTCTATCTGTAAGAGTCAGACTAAATGGAAGGCAAGATCTTAAAAATAAAGAAATGTCATTACTTCCTAAATCGTCAGATAACTTTATAGGAAAAAAAGGAGAATTGAGTAAAAAAAAGAAAAAAGGAGATTGAGTAAAAGAGATAGGAATGGCAACTACAGGGAGATACCATAGTCACGTCCTCCAAGTTTTTGTGCAGAGATTTGCTGGTACATGAAATCACTCATAATTACAAGAGAAGTCTGATCCTGTGACTAGAATGTTGACATTCTTTTCTCTCTTAATTTTCTCTCAAGTTTAACAAGATGAAATGCCTGGAAACAGGACCTAAATACATTAAAGAAAGTGCTCATTTTGACAAGGAAGAGAAAAAACCTCTAAACTTTACAATTAAATACCCCCCCCCCAAAAACAACAGAAACAAAAGAAAAAAAAATCCAGAACTTGTAAAATCGTAGCTGAAAAGTCTATTTCAAGGTTTTGAATACAAAGTGTTCTTGAGACCCTCACACTGTTGAGAGAATGTGAAATGGAAGATATGAAGTTTTTATATCCTGTCTTATCACCTCACCCTGGCCACCATTCATAAAGTATCTGGAGTGGGCATTCAAAACCATAGGATATTAGGATCCTGCTCAGTATCAGTTACTCTCATGCTCCTCTGGACATAAACAATGTACTTGGAAGCCTGGATTTCGAGCTGGCATCACATGTAAAGATCGGCAACATTTCAGTTAAAGGACTCAGTGCATGCATTACTAGCTGCAGCTTTACAAAGCTTATTCTAGACACATTTTACAAGGAAGTGCAGGTCACCACACACATCTGTGGAACTTGCCCAAATCACCCTCTTCTCATCTGTGGAATCATGAAACACTTCCAGTTGCACATTAGATATTTCTATATATTATATATACTAAAAACTTTAGTAGAAGCACTAAAATAAGGTTCCTGATAGAGATGTAGTCACAGCAGTCTTGCAATCTGAGAAAACATGTTCAGCCATGAGGTGCTCCTGCTATCTGCGTGCAATACCTGGAATAAAGGGTGCTTTAAACGCCTCCGAACTTTCCTGCCCAAGAAGGTATTCAGAGAATTTGTGGCTTATCACTTTCTTCTGTAAAAAGCCCTAACATGCAAGGAGCTCCACAATTTGTTTCTTCAGCTTTTCCAAACATAAAGGAACTATCAAAGCACAAGAAGCTCTGAAGTCAACCCTAAGATATTCCCTCTTGTATGAGTCTCCTGTTTCCTAAAGATGTGATCACTCGAGTACAATGATTGAGCAATCAGTTCTTGGATTAGAGTAACTGTCTCAAAGTCAAATTGAAGGTCAAGAGAATACTGCTCCAAAGCGTGAAAAATGCTGTGCAGGACACTCCCTCATCCTTCCAGCTGTGGCCTCGCTCCCTGCTTTCTTCTGATGCTGCTGGTACTGTTTTACCCTGCTTGTAAACCTGTGCAAGTTTCAAATCAATCTACCAGAGGTAAGAAAACCCCAAACACAGGAGACAGCAAAACCACAACACAAAACAAAATGATCAAAACATTCTAAAGTAAAGTGAGGCTGGAAAATGATACTGGAAAGATTGATACCATCAATTAAAATTAAATTAGCAACTAAGAAGTTTCTCTTTTTTGTATGTTGCTTTTTCCTTCCAAGGCTGACATGGCAAATACTTTAAAAAACAACATATATTGCAGACACTGTTTAATAAAGGAAGTGGTCTTACCAGCATCTACAGCTGCTGTGCAATTATAAATACAGGAAATCATTACTGAGGGACATACAGTAATTTTCTACATACATTTCCATAGCTGGCACTGCATCCTTCTTTGTTGAGCAGATACCTATCTCTGGGGCAGAACGATTCAATAGAAACAAGGGAGCCAACAGTCTGCTGGTTCATAGAGAAATTTAGTCAAATGCATAAATTGAATAATATTTTCAGTCCTAAAGGACTACATACATTAACTGGAATTATTCTCATATGTGTAACTATTCAACATTACAGTCTTTAAAACCAGCTGAAATCTGACAATGAGTTTATCTTCTTTCAAAATCTAAAATCTTGGCTTGTTTTATTTTTGCTTTCCCATTTTATCCTGCTTCTCTTTGTAATTAATTATTCACTTTAAAAAAATTAATTATTCACACTTTAAAAAAAGGCTTTTCTCCTGATGTACTTGGCAGTTTATGCTAGATACATGCGTTAGAAAAAGGTCCACTACTTAAAGAATGAATTGTCACCAGCAGTTTCATGTTTTCATACTGCTGTGCACGGGGTGACAGAAGTCCAACTGAAAATGTGCATCATTCACTACAAAGAAAGTAATCACAGTCTCAGCTCGTAGTCTGGTGTAGTTTCGATTCATGGAATGGTATGAACACTCTTCGCATGCATACTTAGGAAAGAAGTCTCTGAATAAGTGAAACAGGACTTTTCCTGAACTGTAACTACTAAGTGAAATGGAAACCATGAATTCTATCATTCTAGGAATAATCAGTATTTTTGCACTGAATTTCCAGACATCCTGTCTTTGTGTGTTTGCAAGTGTCTGTTTTTGCATCTTCTGCTAAATTCCTCATTGCACTGGCAGTTTGTGAGTTTCTCACCTAGAGATTTCTCAACAAACTCTGCTCTTGACCAGTTACAACTTCTAGCCTGAAGATCCACATGAGTGCAAAGGCATGTCCTTTAAAGCATGTCCTCAAAGACAAGAGTGCTTAGCTGATTTAAGAGATTGGTGTAAAAGGTTTTTCTTTAAAGAAGGAAGTGTCTCATTTAAAAAGTATGAAAATCTACATGAAAAAGGCAGTCCAAGGAAAGGAGATGGTTGGAGAAACAGAAGTAAGACTTAATCACAAAGTTTTATGACAGACTGTACTGTACTGAAAAACATAGTTTATTCATGGCAATCAGAAAGCAATACTGTGTCTTTCTTAAAGAACACGACAGAGATTTAGAGACTGGAGTAATACCCTTTATGCTTCACACTCCTCCTGATCGGACCTTTACAGTGTTGCTATGGACTGCATTCAGGAAATCGTGACACTCATCTTTCAGGATCCTGACCTAGCCTGTCTGCAATTAGTCTGATGAGATTTACACATTATTTAGACAGGACTAAGTAATTCCTACTGTTCTGTGGAGTAGGAATCCAGTTTATGTAGTTTACTGTAGTCCCAAAAAGACGGGATACAAAAGAAAAAAAAGACAAACCAAAAACAGGAGCAGAGAAACAGTATTCAGAGTGTTTGTGATACAACTGTACTGTTCAACAGGCTAAACAATAAATATCCTTCACAGACATCTAGTTCAAGGTTACAGAGACAGAATTGGAAGGAGTATGACCAGATGTCTCATGTTTTCCTATGTTGCACAGTTCCGGTGAAAGCTTTCTCATTTAGACAACTGAAGGATGATCACCTTTTCACCAGGAATGGTGCAAAGGTATCAAAGCACTTGCTCCAATCAAGAAGGAGAGACTCAGGTCATAAAGAGTTTTCTATGCAGTAATACAGAGACTGCAACTAATATAGTCCTCCCGAAATACAAACAATGAAAAGGCTGTGGTATATTTTGTTCCTAACAAAGTCTAAAATCATAGAATTATGTAACAGGAAAGGACTGGGAGATCGAGTATAAAGTGGAACAAAGCACTATACAAGTGATATATGAAAAGCCTCTACAGACAACTCATGAGAATGTGCATATGCATACATATATTAAAAAGATAATTCATTTATCTGTACAAAGACAGTTCTAGTGTAGTTTGGGTGACTGATTCAGGTAAATAACCTGATAGGGTCTTCAGGAACCATCAGCTCCATCAGTTTTTCAAATGACAATTTTTTTTCTATTTGCTCAAGATTTAGGGAGTAAAGAAATTTTGTAGATATTAAATGCAATTTATTTTTTTCTCAATAAATTATTATCATTATTAATAGTAACTTTGTTAACATTTTTTAGAAACCACCTAAATGACATTTGTAATTAGAACATATTTTATACAGAAAAACAATTAACCTGGTTTTGAAATAATAGCTCACTGATAAAAACTATTCCATACAGCAGACTCTCACACAGAGATTCATATGAACAGGAATGAAGCACACACTGTCTTGTGGCTTTCAAAGTACAGCTTTGCTAGGAGTTATATACAGACACAATAGATGGTCTGAAACAGTTGGGCTGTGTAACAGAAGTATCTGCAGAGAGGGAAAAAAGAAATGATCCTTCTTCAGGCTACTGGATGGTACCTTTATATTAAAATGAAACATCCCAAATTCAGCATAACATCATGAGATCATATATCAAAATAAAAATGGTATTAGAATATTTTTGTCAGAACACTTCTCAATTTTCATTAATCCTGGATTGTTTCATTCTTTTCATTTTACTGTAGACTGAGGAAAGATGTGACCATTTTAAGAAGATAAAACTTGTTTCCTATTCCACACTGTGATTATACTTAATTTTTAACGATCAATGAAAACAGTCACATTAGCAGTGCAAGCAGCTAAATTACTCCTTCAATATGTATCATATTAATCAATACTCTCTTTCTTCTACCACCATAGCATTCACTTACTTACCATTCTACATTCCTCTGGAGTGCCACAAAGTCATCTCTAATCTTGATGAGCCTAAATAAGTTTTTTGGTCATCTTTAAATTTTGACACATATAATATCCTTCAGCTCACTTTCCAGCTCATCAATAAATATATTAATCAACGCTGTTTAGTGTACAGGTCAGTGTTAGACAGAAATGTTAACCTTTTGTTATGATGCAAATTGACAATTTACTCCTACTTTATCTTCTGTCTCTTAACTTGTTTCTAACCTATGATGAAACTTTAACTTTCACCCAGAGCTATGGAGTTTTCCTGGTAATCACTTGGACTGTGTCAAAGGCTTTTTGAATCTTCTTTTGATTTACATTTCTTGGTCTTACTTTAAAACCATATTTATTTTTGAGACATTTATGAATATTTCCCACAGACTGAAAATACTGGTATCTTTTTAACAGATGTGAGAGATGTGTGTGCTCTGCAACTTCAGTACACTTTGACGCCACAGAAGAAGAGCATGATTTGTCCCCCAGAAAGGTCATACCACCAAAACTTGCAGACTGCTCAGTAATGCAGAAAAATTAATTATAAGGCCACATTTTATCCTGTTAGGATGAAGCGAGTCAATGCACTTGGTAAATCTCACTGGTTACAAAAGACTCTGAAGCGGTCACAGCAGCAATAGCATGAGAATTACTGCAGCTGTAAGAAGGCTCATATGCTGCTGACCAGGACTGTACTTTAGACATTGCACAGACACAGAGTAAAAGGATTGTCCTATGTAAGACAAGAGATGACACTGACAGACTGCTAGGAAATACCTGTCATGATAGCAGGCAATATATATGCCTGAGCTTTCTATACATAAACTGGAGAAGTTTGAATGACTGACTTGGAGAAGGATAATGAGGTCCCTCACAATCATTACAGACAGCACAGGAGAAAGTACAATAGGGCTTATCTGAAAATCTAAAAGTAGGAAATTAATGGCTTTTTTTTTTTTCTACTTCATGAAGAATAATGGGTATCATGAAGTCAGTCTGTGAAGGATTATAAAACTGAAAACAAACTGCCTGTATTTGATGCTTTGAAGGGGAACCGGGGAAAAGTCGTAGAGAGAGATGTTAGGAAAATAATCTGTGCAGAACAGTGGCAGCAATGAGACAAGATGACAGTTGTCATGTACTGAAAAGAGGCTAGCTGTAACTGAAATGGGGAGAACCTGCATGAGAGTTTCAGCTCAGCATACAGCTTAAAAAGCTGAACCTTCGTATGGATGTGAGGAACAGAAAGGATACCCAAATTTAAGATGCTCTTTATGTTCCAAGCTTAAGACAACCAACATGCTTATACAGTTGACAGTGGCTGAGAAAAGGGGGAGAGAGGAAACGTTATTCCTGTTGGTCTTTCAGTTGATGTCTAAACATCCACAGGTTGGTTATCAGGAAGACTGGATGAGCTTCATCTGTTTTGAGGGAGGTTAACTCCATTCGTTCGTTCATTCATTCATTCATTCAATTATTCATGTATTTATTAGAGTAAATGGTTATCTGGAGTACAAATCAGAGCTGATAATATTAACTATGATAAAGATTCTCTTAAGAAAATGGCAAAGAAGCAATTAGAAGGAAAAAAAGAAAACCAGCAAAGCACAGGATGGAACTGGGGGAAAAGAAACTTCCCACAGTTATTGAGAGCAGCATACACACTGAGGTCACAAACTGGTTAAAGGGATGAAGAAGTGAATGGCTGAGCACAAGAAGTCAATGAAAGAAAGCACCAGCTTCAAGTATAAACTTTTAATAAGATTTGTCAGCTCCTATCATAAAATCAATTGTATTTTTCATGTCGCTTTTTGTGTCAATTCCCTTTTCATGGCAGAAGTGCTTTAAATTTTTTGAAAATAATAAAATCCAGCAGAACGGTCCAGGTGACAAAATGTTAATTTATACTGGAATAGGCAGCAGGTAATCTACAGGTATCTCCCAAGGTGCCTAGAGATATCTCCTATATCAGGAACATATCAAATGCTCCTCAATCAACTTCTCAATCACCAGTTTCTACAGAGATTAAAAAGAAATAAAAACACACATACAAAATGTAATGAACAAAATATTCAGCCATATATCATGATTTGTAAAGAATATAAATAAATAAATAAATAAATAAGTAGTAAAACTAGCCATGATTTAGTGAAAGATATTTTTAGCTACAGTTCTAATAATTAAAGTGATGTAGATGTATACAGAATAACAAAACAGTAAAGATTTTTTCCTATTGGATACAGATATAATCTTCAGATATTATAAACTGATGAAGCTTACTGCTTGCTTGATATAAATTATGTTGCTGACAATAAAGTGCATTTTGAGAGAAAAGAAATCACTTTGCCATCAAGTGACAATTCTATTTGCAGCAGAAAGGTGAAAGCTTCTGGAAAAGCACTCCATTGAATTTTTCATTGTTGCAGTCTGTGCTGTAGCTGGCTTTTCAGGGCAACTATTTTCAAATATGTTACTGATACAAAATAAAATAATATGCACAGTGTGATATTCTGTAACTGTGCTAACACAGAGGCCTCATTTGAAATACTAGACTAGGTCTTTCCTGTGTTTAATAAGGCAGTATTACAGAAAATTGCTGCTGATTTTGTCCAGAGCAAGGTTTGGTTGAGGGTCCTCTGCAGCAACATTACCTAAGTTTACAGGGCAAGAACACATACATTACATCTTGCTGAAAAGGTGTCTCTCTTCATGTCATACTGCAACTCACTGTAGTTGCAGACTTCAAAGATACCACTCTCCTCTCTACATGACTCAAAAAGCAGAGCTGCTTTATAGGGTATAAAAGGCACAAGGAACTGTGTATGAAGGATGGATCCTAGAATCTTAGAAACCTAAATTATGTTGCATTTTTAAAACCTCCCCTTTAAGTATATATAACGGCACTTCCAGAATTACAGCTTATTTGTGCTTTGTAACATAGACTTTGAAGGAAGCTAGTGTACATTTTTAATACATTTTCTGAACTGCGTAACACAAATTTTTCCTCCTGTAATGGAATTTCCCTTTCAAATAACAAAACCAAAACTGTATTTAAGGATGTCTCCAAAACTCCTAATGAAGGTGCTTCTAACAACCAATAAGAATATCAATGAGACAAACATCTCTAGGCAAGCCTTTTACCAAACAATAAAAAAAAGTATTCAAATCTTCCATATTTTAAATGCTACCTTTAACTTCACAGACATTCTTCACATGAATATCCACATTTTCTATTAAATTGCTACTTTCAGACAGCAGTCTGTGTAGTATGATCCTCTTAATCCACAATTCAGAACTGAAAAACCATTCTTTCCTTTGTACAGTTCTAGGGATCTGCTGAAATGTTTGGCTGCCTAAACTACAGTAATTTCCTTTATGCAACTGTAAATTAAATTGTGTAGAAATAGAGAGTGATTAAAAAAAAAACAGAAAGCAAACAACTTTTTTCATTTTAATAAACTTGATACAGCAAAGAAACTCAAGAGGAAGAGACACCACAGCTTTGTAGGAGCACAGGGAAGCAGAACCAAACACGCAGTCAAATGGTAATTTTACAGTTACATCATGTGTACTTTCCCAAGCTGACATATAGTATAGCATATTTTATATAAACATAGAGCTTGTGTTATTTTAATCTTGTAATACTTTCTCATTTCTTTAATACACCAGTGAAGAATATAAATGTTTTCCCTGTGCTTATCAGTCATTTTCCCTGGAAAAACACAAGTTGTTTACTTTATATTCTGTCGGTTCAAACTATGTCAAAGTGAATAGGTCCAGTAAAATAAATAATGCGTTCCCTGGAATACCACATGATCAAACCCCAAATTTCAGTAACAGCAGCTACAGGAATTAAAGAGAAGAAGACAAGAGAAAGAGTGGCCCTACTATTGTGTTCATTGGGGAGCACTAAAAAGATCTAAGATTACAAGGGTAAGGAAATAACTTCATGAATGCAGCAACTAATTTTAACTAACAGCAATATTAGACAATGAATTTATATGAAATTGCATTAGAAACGAAAATTTTCTCAAAGCACCTTTTTTCACTTAAGGATATGGTTAACCCATAAAAGCCCTAAATCTACTAAGTATTTTCACATATACCAAACTGGTAGCAGTCCACCAAAGATGCTACAATAGATGAGCTGGATTTGCTGAAAAGTTGTCCACCTAGAAGTACTGCTTTAGATTGTTCTATACGCATATCCAGGCTTTAGAAATGAGTATATAAAATTACATGCTTACTAGTTTAATCTGTGCTTTACACATGTATGGATGTTTGTAAGAAGATCCAGCCACTAGATTTGCTGAGACTCAGAAGTACCAAACCCAAGTAATTTCCTATTCACCATATAGACCTTGCTTTTATTAGCTGATTATTGATAGAGCAGGGTGCCATCTTGCAAAGAGATGATGATGCCATCAAGGGCTGTAATGTGAGCTACAGTTTTTCTCCAGCACAGATGAAACTTGTCCCTATTTCACATCACATTACACATAGAAAGGGGTTGAAGTCAGGTCATAGGCTTGCATAGATTGCATGTTTTCACATCGTTTTCTTCAAACACATATGATGAAGATTCATTCTTCTTTTACTTCCACAATTTTTTTTTCTTTTTTTGTAAACTGAAGTCCCCCTTACAGGTTCTAAAACCAAATTTGCTTAATTTCTTTTCAAAGGCACCTTTACAGTTGAAGAGGGTATCATATAAAACCATTTCTATTTAGACAAGAAAAAAAATCCACATTTTTCTAGCAGCTATATATAAAAACCAAGTACTAGCTAGGTAAGTGAATACTGAGGTCAGTTATTTTCATGTGGAAATTTGATCCAATTTTCAAACTGACTGACTTCAGAGTTCCACCCTGCCATTCAATCCAGCGGGTTCCTTCCAACATACTGAATGAATCCTGAAGGATCAGCAGTTTGGAGAGCTAACACGGGAAAGACACCGTGTTTGAAGAGCCTCTTTTCTACTTCAATGTAAAATAAAAAATAAAATTAAAAAGGTCAGCCATTATTATCATTTGAACAGCAGTGCTAAATGTCAAAGGGGTTGGTTATAAGTAAGCTTGTAAAGTGACTGTTCTAAGTGCCAATGTAAGCACCTGAGAAAAGTAACCTGGAAGAATAGATGAGTAGGTTAGTATGAAGATGTTTGTAAATAAATTAAAAAAATCTCTCCTTCAAGGATTCAATTCCACAGATCTAATAATTACATATACTTCATGCAAAGATGATCTGGCACCAATATGTTCTTGTACAAAGTGGAATATACTCTTGTACAAAGTGGTATTGTACCCAAGTATTGCGCAAGAACTCATTAATTTGCCCTTAAATCACCTTCATGCATGAAGTATTGACATGTCCATTTTATAGATGGGAAACTGAGCCACAGGGATTATAAATGGCTTGCTCAAAATTATTTGTCATATTAGCAGCATCAGACAACCAAATTCAGAAGAAAAATCCACTTAGAGAGTACCTGCCTCTGAGTGTTGAGCCATCCAGCTCAAGGCAATCCAAGTGACAAATAGAATGATCTTTATTTGACAAAACATTCCAGGACATACTCTTGTACACTGGTAACAACAATATTCATATGTTTAAAACTGGATATATCTTGAGAGCTTGTTAAATCAATACTGCATGAATGTTGTGAGAGAATCAAATTCTGGGCATCCAGCACACCTAGCTGCTGTTCCAATACAAAACTGAAACACAAACCTCATATACAGTGATTTGCCTCCTGTTATTACAAAATGGAAACCATAGGCTCAACCACCAACATCATAGATTAATGACCTCCCCAGATTGTTTCCTCTTTTTTTTTTTCTTGTAAATACACTGTATTCTATATACTCAAAATATCATAGAATCATAGAACGCTTTGGGTTGGAAGGAACCTTAAATATCATCTAGTTTCAATCCCCCTGCCATGGGCAGGGACACCTTCCACTAAACCAGGTTGCTCAAAGCCTCATCCAACCTGGCCTTGAACACTGCCAAGGATGTTCTGTGGGTAAACAGACACAAATTACAATACCTAGATTGGAAACAATGAGCACCAACTTCACTGACACCTAAAGGAACTGGAGGTGAGTATCTCTGTATTAGATCATGTCATCCAGAAGTATGTGCAGCAGCATTCACCCATTTTCTGTATGCATGGTTGAAAATTCTAAAGTAAAGTGAGCCCTAAGAAATTCTGAGCACATTTACAAAGGGAATGTACCTGTACTCTGGTGCTAGTTGTGTATAATTCTTTCCATAGATACAATATAACTGTACTGTTTTCTACAATACTGGTAGCCAAAATAAAAAGGTTACCCAGATTACCATGATACCTGTATGGTAAGGATGAGGCTCATGGACCACTTGCCAGAGATTAAGTGCCTTATAACCTAGGCATTTCCTAGGTTTGGGTGTGAACATAAAAAAGGGGGCAGGAAGATGATAAAAACATCTTGTGAACCTAACATAATGAAATAAAAATCATCTGCTCTAACTCAGATTTCGTATCAGAAACCAGCAAACATATTTCCATCTAAATTATTTTGTCAACAGCATGGTGGTATCCTTGCTAACCTTATTTGGCACCAGTGAATAATTAGATACACAAGGGTGTGACTACAATTGAAGGTGTTGGCATTGTAGCACTCTGTGAAAATATTAACTATGAGGTTAACCCAATTTTCTCTTCTTTAATTAAATGCACATGGTACTAATGAGGTAACCTACTGTTCCTTGATAGCACTAATTAGCTAAGAGGCGAGCACACTCTCACACTGCAATTTAAACCTAAAAATAAGGTTGAAATATGCTAATTGCAGGCAATTTAAAACAGTACAAGTTGTAGAACTAGTCATAATAAGGGAAACTGACTGCTTTACAGCTCTGCAGCTGTAACTTTGGTTAAAATCAAAACACGCCACACAATTTTAGACTTATTTGGCAAAGTATCACCAGCCTCCTACAAAAAAAAACAACCAACAATCTTTGTTGCTCATCTAGGAAATGACAAATCATGTCTAATAAATAAGAACAAAATCTGATGAAGATTATGAAGAAAAAAATATCTTTTGTTTAGACTACTTCAAAGCTTTGAATTTTCCTAAACACTTGGGAGATTCATTTGTAGAAGTGTTGAGCAGCTGCAGCTTAGACTGACGTCAATGGAATCCTGGGTGCTCAACGCAACTGGAAGTCTGTTCCTAAAATTACTTTCGAATGAAGAAAAAAGAAAGAAATAAAGAAACATGCTCTTTTTAGAAAAAAGTACATTTTAAAGAACAAACCTGTGATTCTACGTACAACTTCGAAATTCCCAAAATACCGACATTTTGTACTGTAACATCAAGCGTATTCTTTATGACGTGACACAATAGATGGTTCAGCTTAGCCAATGAATTGTAGACAAAGTTGCACAGTACATCAATGTTACAACCATTTCAAATTTCTTGATTTAGAGCTCCTGCTGTTGAACAGAGAAGATGGACAACAGTCTTTTGCTATATAAGCTATTTTGCTGACTAATGCCTGGAGTGACACTGCCCTGAGCTTTGGCAGAGAGATTGCTTTGGTTTTACTTTTTTTTCTCTCCTTTACTGAAAAAGACTAGCAATGCAAATAGCTCTATTACAAGAAGATAAAAGGATTACAAGATAGTGATCCCTTAATAAGACAGATAGTGGAGATCTTAACTGAATACAGGCACAAGAAAAGCCTTGAAATGAATTAGAACAGCATCTCCTAGATCACCAAAATCATTAATCTTATTTTCTGAACTGCTAAAGAAAATAAACACTAAGGAAAGTGATAACACCAACATTGTCATTCCAGAAAGAAATAAAATCTGATCGTAAATTTCTCCAGATAGGAATGCATGCTGCACATTTCATAATCAGTGGACTTCCGTAAGGTATGAATGATGAATAAAAAGTGTATTATTAGTTGTCTAACCTTGCACTACATCTTTTGTTTTAAATTTACTCAATTATATATGCCTACAGCTCATTTTTCAGACATTCAAAATTTAATTTACCTTTAGGAATATTAGATCAATGCTGTCATGGGGTCTAGTTGCCTAATTCAAGGAAATAAAGCTGTACTGCTGAAGGGCCCATAAAATGTCCATTTCACTTTTCCTAAGACACTACTACAATTGATAGATTTTCATCAAGGACCAGAGCTATGATACGCTATAAAAAGAGTAATCAAAAGAGTTACTAATGTCACCTTTGCTAGGCTACTCTCAGCAATGTCAGAGCATCTGTTTAGTAGTATTCACTGGTTACATAAATGGATTAACTATTTTCAACAGCAGAGAAGACAAGACCCAAAGCACCCTTGCTAGTCTGAGCTGGTCAACAGGCTCTTTCTGACTTCAGCTCAGTGACTAATTTAATTCTGCATGTGTAAGGCTAACTAAATGTTAATAGAGAAGTTGATGCAACTACCAGTATCTTTGCACCTCAACTTATGCCCTGCACCTAGCTAAGGCCAAAAAGCAAAATCTCCTCCACTACCCTAACCAAAATTTCTAAGAGAAAATAAACATCAGACCTGTGCATGTGAACAGTAACTGTCCTGACTTAGGAGACTACTACAGTATAAATGAGAAGCAAGCACACTCAGACTCAGTCCTATTTACTTACAAATATGATTTTCTGTGTGGTCCATGAAACTGCCGCCTTAAATGTGTATACACTAAAGATAATAATCACTATTGAAGTAGTTCAGTTTGGTTTGAGTTTTTTAAATATTTTATTTGAAATAAAAAAAAAATCCTTTATCTGAAATTGGTATATTTAACATCAAGTTCACAGCTGCCTTATAGAGAGGAACAGGGATACCAATAAGAAAGAATTCTGCCTGTCTTTTTATTTGCTCTCATTTGCTCATTATTCTGGCATTTTTTTCTTTCCCTAACCTCAGAAGACATCCCATAAAAGTCTGTGAGAAATTTAACAGAGCAGAGATAGTTTGGGTCAGATTCCTAGATGTTTGAAAGCAGTGCTATTAAAAGTGATGGAATCCCACAGTTCTCCAATACTCACCTTCTTTGTGTAACAATTTCCATGTTGCAACTAATTTATTACTGCCACAGAAAGCAAAATTACGGTGAGTTCTAAATGTTACTGGAAAATAATTATACTGTACAGCTTTGACGGACACTTCTGCATGCAAACATCTCTGACAACAAGTAGGCAAGTATCTGTAAAAAACTTTCTAAATGCAAAGATCATTAAACCCCCCAAAAGATCCTACTGAAATGTTGCATATAAGTAAAATCGATTAGAAAAAAAGAGACTGCCATTTTATCTGTCTGATGCTTATACTGTAAGGTGATACAGTCAGGCAAACCCTAAAGAAAGCTTTATCATCTTCAGCCTACATCATGAAATTCCTGCCAGTCTTTCTTTTCTTAAATCGTGTTTATTACATTAAGAGTGTGCTCATAACTGAATGAAAGATTTTATAAGTAGGAAGAGGTTGTAAAGCAAACCATTACCAGTTAAGCACCACAGAAATCAATACAATCTTAAATAATTTGCAAGAGGATGAAGCTACATCTTCAACAAAAAATTGCTCCCTTCTTGAAGGGTGATTTAGAAAAAATAATGAATTAATAGCTATCTTCTTTAAACCTGTTGCTCACACCTTGTTCTCAGGGAGTTACCAGTTATGTTTTGAGGCTAAAGAACAGGAAGAAATTTGATGTATCCGGAAGCAAAATGGGATTTCCTTTTTGTTCTTGAAAATAAATTGTACAGCCCACCTGTGCCATGGCCATAGGAAGCAGAAAAGCAGAAAGACCTTGGTCTAATCTTGTTTGCCCTGAAACCAGCTGCTGGCAGCAGGTGCCTTCTTCTTCCTGAGGAGCAGGGATTATCTCAACTGCTTGGCCCAGATTCCCAACACAAAACGTCCTACACGGTACATAAAGCTCAGTTTTAAACATTCAACCTACTTCATCAACAGCATATATAAAATTGTTCTGTATATGCATACGTACATATATATGTATAAAAAACCTAGGACCTAACATTTTGTTTTGAGAGATTTTAAATTATCAAAGTCATGTGCAAAAAATTAAGAAAAGACACTAAAATAAAGAATTACAGTGCTCTGTGATTTATTTATACTGGACAACATTTGTTAACTAGGTCCATATTACTGAATAACTCTTGGAACAGGAGAAAATAAGAAGTTCAGATTTTTTTTAATTTTGGACATCCTTTCATACCGAATCTCTCTGAACTAAAAATATCACAAGTCTCAGACAGCTATTAATGAATCTATGCATACTAGCAACATGAGGTAAATAATGCTTAAAAATATCTATTTAATTCAGACAGCCAATTCATGATTGTTTATAGAGTATGGATTAGAAAGTAAAATATCATTTTTAAACAAACACATTTAACTTCCAATATGTACTTGTTCAAGATTTAAAGGAAGGCATAAAGTTCATGAAGGTTTGTAAATATACAGTGAATGGTTGAAGGAGATCAAAAGTTGTCTACTGAAGGGTTACATGAACTCAAAAAAATGAAAGGAATGTGAGTTCATTAGTCCAACAAGCTAAATCTTAGAACTGCATCATAGCTGTACTTTTGTGAAGACAAAGCAGATCATAATATGTTTATACAATATGTATATAAAACAAATTGCTATACAAAAAAATGTCACATTTTAGAAATGTTTCTTCATATGCTATGAATCTCTCATTTAGAATCTCATTATCCAATAGTAGCTCTCAAGAATAAAGCTAATTTACATGTAAAATAAGAATATGGTCTACTCTTTAAAGGCACAATGATAAACACACCAATTTGACAATTACATTAATATGAGTATTTGCATAATCTGCCTTCTACACCTGTTCCTAATTTGAAGCAGCTGCAGAACAAATCATGCCACATAATCTGAATATGCCACCGAGTCACGTAAACATACTAATCCTTCTCATCAAGTTTTTGTTTCATTACGTTTATGTGTTTGTTTTGAATTTACATGAACCCATAAAAAAAGCTTTTGAGTTGGACAATTTAGATTCATCAGAGATAACATATAGAGGCTAAAATGATTTTTTGTTTATTTGTACTGTTTCCTGTAACAATGAGCATTTCATTTTCATGACTAGATAAACAACACATAGAAACTCAGCATCTTACAGGTTATTGCACTACATATACCTCTAGTGAAGTATGTTAAAAACATGCAGACAACACACAGTACAATAAGTTAAGTCTGACAATGAAATTCTTATGCTTTTAGCAACATAAAGCTGAATGGTCACCACTTCATTTTCTTTCAAATTTTGTGCTTTTGTTTTTCAACCTCCCCCCCCCCCCTTTTTTATAAAACTCCATGTTTTGTACAAGCAGCATAAAAGGAACAACAAAGCAACAGTTGACTGATAAGCCAAAATTACAGCTCATACTAATGTAACATTCTTTCTACATGTATGCTGCTCCTTTTTTGATACACATTGAATGATTTAATACTCCGACTCTCTTCCTATGCATTCTGACCATCATTAGGCCCCATTCTGTAATGTTAACCTCATTCAAACCGGAAGATGAAAGTCAGCACAAGTAGGAAATAATGCATCACACATGCCTGATAAAGTGATGATTGTGAAGGATTATGCCAAATGCAAAATGCTGAACACTAATGCTACCACTAAATTCTTTTTCAGGGAATAACAGGGAGCGTATAGAATCCAAAGCTCTTCTTTGCACAGCCTCCACAGGAAGGGGGAGTGAGTGAGCAGCTGAGTGGTACTTAGTTGCCAGCTGGGGTTAAACCACAACACAATCCATTACAGAGCCTGTGTGCTATCTAGGGTTCTGTCTACAACCTCTACACGGATGGTGTTAGTGAAAGTAAAGAGGCTCTTCTCTGCTTCTGAGCAAAGATTTAGGATTGGATAACATTTTGGCTTAGGTCCCAGGACCAAATACTATGGTACACCTAAAATGCTTATCACTGAAATCAAGTGGTTTAGTTATAAATCAAGAGAGCCAGGTTTGAACAGTGCCGCAGACATTCTGACACTGAATTGCTGCCTAGTTCAGTAGCTCTGTAACATGGAATACCAGCTCATCTGGTTACCAAAAGATGTAGATAAGTTTTTAAATAAAAGAGAAAATAGAGATAGTATTGTACTTTCTTCTTTCCATGTAGCAAAGAGCATGGCATCAGCTTGAAGCTGTCACAGCAACCAGAGCTGACAGTGCTTTTCCAGAGCTTGACTAACAGCACAAGCAAGTGGGGATCTTAACTGTTAGGAAAACTGGGTACTGCAGCAAAGAAAAATGACAACCAGGCTGGACATGATATAGGACCACTATAAGCTGTCATCAGACATGACAACAGGCAAAGAATTAACCCTAATATTTTGAGAATTTTCTATAACTAACCATGTGTCTATTTAACTTAATTGTAATTATCAGCTTCCTCTATTACAAAAACCCCAAAGATTTTGTCAAGGAGACACATCTTACAATGTGAAACAGAAGCCACCCTGCACAATTGCTGGAAGTAATTTCCTTTCATAATGATGTCTGGTATTTCCTAGCAGGTGACTTTGCATGATTCAATAATGAGCCAAGAATTTAGACTTTTACTTTGCCTATTTGCATAGTAGCATTTTATGTAAGATTACCTGTGGGCTATACCCCAGATTAAAATTAAAATTAGCCATTATACCTAACCTTGACACCACATTTCACAGTTGACTTCACCAAATTCATGCTAGATAGTAGATTGATATATCAAAAGAAAGAAACCAGCTTTAAAAATTGTGTTGAGATTATTTTAAATGCTCCCTCACTTCTACAGAAGGAAGCTACACTTTCTCCTTTTTCCTGACTGTGGCTTATTTGAATGGGCACCGAAGACATAAAATTCGGAAGTCTTCTCCCATGAAATGGGAGAGACACTGCAGTTCTGTATCAGGAATCTGAACATCTGGGCTTCATTGCCTGCACAGTCAAAGTAATAACATATCTACAAACTCATGTAAGAGGAAGGCAGCTGCTCCTGATGCAATTCAGGTGCATCCTTTGTCTTCTGGAAGATTCCTTTTGGATCACTTTCAAATCATGAAACATGTTAAGCATCTGATTGACTCTGTGGTGTTACAAAGTGGCCAGGTAGCTTGAAATCAGTTGATGACCCAACTATTTTTCTTGAACTTTATCAAATTAATCCAATACAGAGTAATTATGGCTAGGAAAAAACCCTACTATATCATCCTGATGCCAGTGTTATGTCAAAAAGACAGGTGCTCCATAAGAGACCAGATCTGTTCCAGAGCTTGGCTATATATTTCTTGATGACTTACATCATCCTTTAGCTTAATTGCACATCTTTTACTCCTCAAACTCCAAGGCAACAACTAGATCCTGTAAATTGCTAGCACTTGTAACCACAACTAAGGGGCAACTCTGCCTCCATAAAACACAGAAGATGGAACTAGAAGAGCTGGAGGGATGATAGAAAGAGCAGGGATATCTTGGGATCTGTATGGATCATATCTCGTTCTCCTTTAATATAGTAATATTCAAAACCAGAGCCAACAGATTTTAGCATTCCCTGAAAAGTGTAAATAATATATAACTATACCTTGTGCTCACACAGTTGGGCATGAAATACACTCAAAGATGTATGAGTATAAACTTGCTGCCTGCTGTTCAGTCCCACTTCAATGGGTATGTCAATGATGCATGCCTCTGTGTTTCTGCAGTTCTTTATCCCTTCTTGCACTCTGACAGCACAGCCAGAATGCATTGTATGCTCTCTGGAAATCTGATTCACATTACATTTTTGTACATTTGTTAATACAAGGCGGCTCAAATCTCTAATAAAAAGCTTCCATAACTACAATAGTAAGAAAAATAAGTATGAAAAATAAAAAAAAATAATAATTCTAATAATGAGTTCAGTACTGAGGATGTATGATAATCTAATACATTTTAAGTTTAAAAAAACAAGTTTTTTTTGATCGTCAACTACTAGTCAAGCCAAGTGTCTAGACCAGTATTTGTGGAAACCAACAGTTCCTCACTGTTTTTTTCTCTGAGACAGAAATCACACCCATGATAACTTTATAAGCAACACCCTTCTTATGTAAATTGCATTTTAAATTAATAATAGTAACACTAACAAAGTTGATATGTAGTGAAATGAAAATCACAAGACTAAATCTCTGTATCTCCTAGAACTAAAATAGGAAGAACAACATGTACCATTTTTGTGGCACCATTCTAAAGGCTCTATGCTAATGACGTTTACTCTCCAAGGAAAATATAAACTGATCTGCCAGGTAAAACAAAGGTTTTCAAAACCTTTTTAGAATTCCTGTTGACAGTTTCATGGTGAAAAACAGTGACTTGAATAGTACGGATTCTTCCAAGAAATAGAATTCTGTTTATGAGTTCCTGCTAAACTCTTTGACATTCACAGAGGTTTAATTGAGAAATAATTTCTGTGTAAATTATGTGACACATCAACGTTGCAAATACATTAAATCCTATCTTAATTACAAGAAGCAGCCCAATTCTGCTATAAACAAAATTATTTAGGGTTTTCACTTGAAAAAGCCATGTGATTCCACACATAATAAAAGCATCATCAAATCTTTTTTGTGGGTTTTCATTACACTAGAATTTGTTTAAGGGATGATATCATTACTTGTCAAGCCTTTCCAAAGGTTACTTCTAGTAACTTCTCTCTTACTATACTTAGAGTCGAAAACCTCAAAAGATCAGGTAAGTCAAATGAAATCTGATAAATATACTATATTGACAGTAAAGCACTATACACAATTGGCAGGATTTATTATTTCCCTTTATCTTGAAAATGTTACTGAAAACCAAGAGGGTTAGGAAACCAGTCCTAACACCTATCGATACATTATTATCTCTGGATGTATTTTAGAACAGCATTAATTACAAAGATTAAAGCTGATACAATAGTGCTTATGTTTGTTAACTACAAATATTCTAAAGCATCATAAACAAAGTTATAAATATTTGTTTCTAGAGGTATGGCTGAAGTATTACAATACAAATTGTACCACCCTAGTCAAATTACGATACTTAAATACTCAAAGAACTCTATACAAATATTCCCCACCCAAACCAAACATTTTCCTAGACTAAAATGTTTCACAGAATGCTAAACTAGTATGACTTTTCTCAATGTGGAAAAGAGCCCCCTCTCTTAATCTTGGCTCTGAGACTTATTGGTCATATTATATGCCAGGACCTAAAATGGTTGCAATAATAATGATCTCATAAGTGGGCTGTTAGATTCATTCACTTGATTTTCAGGCACTGTGAGACAATCACCTCAACTCTAAATACTCTAAAACATTATGAAAACGGGTATTTTTGGAAGAAAAAATATATAAAATATTGTGTTGGGTTTCTTTTAAATAAACTCTGTCTCTTGTTTCAGTGTTTTTATTGCTGAGAAAAGCAAATTTATTTTAGAACAAATGACTTCCAATTAAAAATGTCTGTATTTATTAATTCAGTGTCCATATTTATTATTTTTCTGTGTCTTATTGATAATTAACAAGTCAAAACAATTTTTGTATCTAATAGCTTGAAAAAATCCAGACCATAGAAAATAATGTGAAAACTACAGCTACTTAGTCTATGCTCATAGAAATAACTATCTTTTGTTGTAATCTAACAAGTGAGGATTCAGGTATTCAAAATAGTCATATACTGAGAGTGAATTTAAATAGATGAAATATTGTGAATTGAGATGTCACCTGTTTTTACTAAATGCCAGTTATTACCTCGTCTTCAGTGTTTTCTGTTCACGAAACAGTCTATAAATATACAGAAAATAAAGTTGACTTTTGAAAAAATAATCAGATGTCACGTCCTCTAAGGCATTTCTTGCACATCCTGTAATTTTAAGAAGGCATTACAATCTTTTTAAAATGAATGTGTTGATACAGTGTAAGGTGCTTACTGACAAACGATCACACTACCTGCTCCCTACAATTCTGCTATTGGCTTCAATGACTCCTCAGCTTCTTTAAAAAAAAACAGCAACAACAAAAAAACCCACAACACTACAGGACTGGAAAAGACTTGCTGAGCTTTTATCTTTATATTATTGCAATTCATGTCATGTACATTCCTTTCTAAGCTGGGTCAAGCTTTATCTTTAAGCAGGCAGCATGTATGGAAGGTGGCTTTTGCTTCCACTACTTCTACTAGAACAGTGCTCCAGAACCTTTTTTCTCTGCATAGTGAAAAGCTTTAATTTCCACAGTTCATTCATGTTTAGCTTAGCTACATGTTACTATATTTAAAACTGTTCTTAGGAAGTATAAAGATGCTTCATCCTTTCTGAAGTTTGCTTCTTGACGCAAATTGCATAAAGCAATCACAAAATTTCAGCTTGTGTATCTAGTCTGAATGAAATCTTCTTGGACTTGTATATATTAAAAAATGTATACAGAATTTACATAACCTCAGTGTAGGTGTATGGCAAATGTGTTACACTATCAGCCAGAGTCAAAACACTGAGGTATCTTCATGCCATGGAAATTGAGGGCATCAGTACTAAAGCCCTGAATCTTTCAATAGAACCTATAAAGAGTGTGTTTCTAATATACTAATAAGGCACCAGAAATCATGTGGATTGCGCATCTCCATTATTCCAAATAAGGTCTCAAAGACATCATTTAGAAATGGCATTAATATTATTCCTATTTTTATTGGAAACACAATTCATTTAGGACTGTATGTACTTTTTTCCTAGGTTGGATCACTGGTTATTTACAGTCATACAATGACCAATACACTGTGCTTCTCTCTTCCTTTTTCATTTCAAGTGATGGACGCAAGCCTGAGAAAGACATTTTTCCCAGTTCTTAGACACATGACATTATTCTTTGCTATACTTTCTGCAACTTGTTACAATTTACTTTCTAAATATATTCTTGAAAGTTATCCTGTACAACAGCGCATCCCTCTTGTGAAGCCTGTCCTGTTTTGTTTTTCACTTTTCCTCATGGGTGAAATACAAGCCCCCTGTTGCTATGGCAGGCTTGCACTGAGGCATTCTTCATTTCTCATCCACAATATGGGTTTGACCCTTTCTAATCAAGAGATTTTTTTTTGTATATGCAAACATCAACCACCATTTGCTTCTGAATTTCCATTATTCTTTTTACTTCAGAGACTACAATCTCAAACTGAGGTTTTCCATGGAATCCTGAACTGTTCTTCAAACATAAACACTGTTTTGTGTATGACTTCACACCACATCCTGTATTGGGAAGTATTTTAATTTGGTAATTTGATTATTCTTAAACATCAAGCCCATAGCTATCTCTGCACTGAATCACAGCTGCATCAACTTGGAAATTACTTCTACAAGCACAGATATTTTTTTTCTGGCATGTCAGGTCACTGAACTGGTTTTCCTCAATACTGTGTAGGTTGCCTTTTCTATCAGACTGAAAGTATCTGTCTTGAATAACTGGATTTACTGTGAACACTTAGGGGAAAATCTCATTCTTTATTTATACTTCAGGTTCTTGGTATGATCCTTGAAGCATATTGATGTTGGCACACCATACAGTTTCCTTTGTACATGTTATTATAGCACAATTGCTTTTCAAAGCTTCACATAATCAAGTAGTAAAGCACTGAAGTTGTGTTTAGTAAATTTTTCACCATTAATTCTATTTCATAACACCCTCATCTGTCTGTCTCAAGAAAATTATATTAGAAGCGTTAAGAAGACATAAAAAGACCTAGAACATCAAAGAGGCGATTGTTGACCAACCTCCTTCCCCAACAGGATGGGCTGATGGGCTTTTCCACTCCACTGTGCAATTGCTCTTTCGGCAGCACACATGGCCACATGCTCTTTTTTCTACAGCATTACTCTGCAATATTTATGTGTGATTATCTGGATAATTTGAACAGTTTTTAATTCAATTTTACATGTATACAGCCCAAGTGAAGGCAAACTAAAATTAACACCCAAGTTGATCTTGGCATACATTCAGATTCCTGATTAGCCTGCTCCCCACTCTCCATGAAAGCCCCCCTGCTTGCTAAAGCAGCTGGAAAACTAACACAAAAACTACAAAATGATGCCTAATGATTAGAATATGTCAAGACAAGTATTTAATTCACAAAGTAAAATTAATCTGAAAAAAAAGTAAAATAATTGCAGAAGGAATGCCTTACATAGCTATGGAAGCAGACTGCACTTTAACATCGCAAGTTGAATTTGCTACTACTGACTGAAGATTCTTCATTCTTTTGTCACAGAACTTTGGTTTTGGTAGGAAATTTCCTTGACTTTTATAATTGCCTGATGAAATAAAAAACCTTCTGGGAAAAAAAAGAGACTTCCCCTAATAGTAATTTAATTAGAAATATTTTTTTTTTTTAAATCTACACCCATGTAGAGTGTTCAGAGAATATTTTGCTCAGTTGCTTTTCCTGGTTTGGTAATTTCCAAATCAATGTACACTAATGTGTGTTTCAAATTCAAGAGTATCAGGAGAGCCCTGCTTGAGTGGTGTGATCCTAAACTGGCATAATTAGGGCCTGCCTGGGAGCAGATCCTTTAATAGAGCAGCACACTGAGTGGGGAACCATTCACACATTCCCTCTCAGCTCCTCGCAAGCTTTTCTGGGCAATGAGCCAGCTGGTAAGAGAATGAGGCTGATTCAACCTGTTGCAAGAGCCTGGAGAAGTGGCTCAAGGAAACCTACACCTCCCAGCACCACAGAAGGAACTACCCCTGTAGGCTGAAGAGGAGCAGCCCTGAACATGCATGCTGGCTGCACTGGGAGGGCTTGCAGGGGAACAGAACTTTCCAGCTGCCCAAGCAAGGCAAATAAACTGCTCTATAGCTCTTGGAGGCTCCTATAGTTCAGAAGATAAAACCCAGGCCATCCCTCCCATGCACAGCAGTATTTCCTGGTATCAGACAGCCTGCAGATTCTACCATGAGGTCCACTGCCCTGCTATGTAAAAGCTGCTGTGAAAAGACCTAGACACTCTCTGTGAAGTGCCTTTCTGAATTTGAGTGAAGAATCAGTGTGTGTGTTCTTCCCTCTCCTCCCAATCCTCTTGACATACCAGAATAAACAACAGAGAAACAGGGAAAGAAAAGACATGATAATGATGTAGGTGCCAAGTGATTCCCTATGTCCTGGTTTTGGCTAGTGTTAAACTACAACACCCCAGTAGTCAAAGCAATGGAGGGAAAAGTCAGATTGATGCACAGTCATAAGTTAAACATTAAAATGCCTCCTGAAATACATATAGTAATCTCAATGATTATTCTGCATATTCAATACCTGTAAACAGAGTTTGTATAATACTTCTTTCCTCTGTCTCTAAAATATTTTCCAACATTGCAACTATGTTTTCAGGATAAAGATGTGATTTCTGCAGCAGTTAGTGTGGGGTTTTTTTTTCCTTTCAGTTAGATATACATGAAGTCATTATGTGATAACTTCCATTAGAAGGCTGCTAGTAAATATTTTTCCATGTTACAAAGATCATACATAAGGTTAGCTGCAGTATTTAATGTACGTGAACATGACAAGTATCTGCTTTATCAATAGGAGATAATACCTCAAGGTGACTGATACTTACTTTAAATTAAAAAGGAAACCATACTAACCAGTGCCTTTCTTCATAGATGTGTATTTTAATATCAGAAGTTTTCAAGAGTAAAAAGTAAAGTAAATCTATTGTTGAAAGGTTTCACAGCAAAATGGCACACAATGCAAAATATGGGTTTTCACAAGTAAAAGAGGTTAAGACGGAACAGAACCCTTTGGAGCAGACTTGTATCTATATAAATAATGACTTCCCAGCAAGTTTTTTATGCAGACACTTCCACTGCAAATCAATGAAATATATCCTTTCTTTTTAGTTTATTACTGTATTTATCACTCTACCTTACATGGAATTTCAGTTTTCTGCACCGTGAAAGCTTGAATACAGCTGTTTTGCCTTTCTCTCCCCCCTGCACCTCACCTAAAAATAACTCCTTGCTTTTTCCCCATCTCTTGGGGTTATCCTTGTCTTTAGAGTGGGTATCACTGATGCAAATTTCTACACCTTAGAGGATAACTACATATTCCACCTAACACTTACAAGGGAAAATGGGACTTATGATTTTCTAGCAGCTATCTTCCAAGTTTAATTTACCCCAAGCCTCAATGTTTGCTTATATGTAGGCCACACATTTCCTCCAGAATTATACTCGAGAGGGAAAAAAGACTGTTTATCACCACTCTCCTCTTACACTATATATTAGGCATTAGCATCTTTCTAAATCTGTGATTTCTAGCACGTACAAAATCCTCCTACTTCCTATGCTTAGCAGCATGCTTTAGATAAACAGAAATACGTAATATGCAGTTTTTGGAAAGACAATTTTAGACTGGTTAGATTTGTTTCTATTTTTGTTTCATGTAATGCTAAGAAAACTCTAAGTTACATCCATCACAGGGTGGGTTTTTTTTGCTGTTTTTAAACAGAGAATTTTTTTACTGACATTACACATGCACGGTTGCAGTCAATGTGCATTAAGTCAGAGGATATAATTTAAAAGCAGTGGGTTTTGCTTCTTTTTCCCCACATTCAAATTTTCTTATCTCTCATCAGCTCCTTATGTATGCTTAAAAAAGTAACTAAAAGTTACAATATTAATGATATGTTTGCTTATTTATTATGTTCAATGAATTTTAATTCGGAGCCATATGACGATCCAAAGGGAGATGACCAAACTAGGAGAGTAATGCAAGAAGACTAGTTTAAAGGATACCATGAATACCTTTTCATGCTCAATTTTCATGCTAAATTTTTGCATTTTGCATGTCTTTAAGCAAAGTGGTTCTTCTAATACTGTGCACTAATGAAATAAACACTAAGTAATTAAACCTAAAAGTATACTTACTTTTCCCAAATTTTATCAAATGATTACACTTCTGCGTCGTGTTCATGCTAAATAAACAAGGCCTACCTTAACAACTCAACACTACATACAGCATGATATTTATACAACAGGGTTGGTACACACTGAGCTTAACCCTTTGATTCCAGGAGTCACGGTTTCCTGACATGCCATCCTCATACAGAATGCGTTAATACTGGTGTTAAAACAACAGATCTCTTAGCAAGAAGGAGAAAATGACTAACCAATTCATTTTAGATACATTAACTTATGGGATTGAAGATAATTATTTATTTTAATCAAGATAAAAGTTCAAATTCTGCCTTAGTGAAAATAAACTACTTTAGAGACGTTACAGGGAATGGAAATAACTAGGCTTTTACAAGCTCTTAGAGCAAACAAATAAAATTACAACTAGTGGTCCAAATCACTGCTGTGCAGCCAATGATGACCTGTATCATGGACAGATTAGTCTAACCACTGAGATTTGCCTACCTGGAAGGGAAATAATTGCAAGGCTGTACACAAACACCCACCAATGGAAGCAAATTGACAGCATTTACCTTTGGGTTATGCTTGTGCTCTGTACAGTTCTTGAAGAACTGAAAGTCTCCCACATGATTTTTAGTGTAACAAGAACAATAAAGCTGCTAGTTTTAACACTCAGGGTAGATGACACCAGGTATTTCTGTGGCCGGAAGGACAATGACTTTCTGCCACAGCAGAATGATCTACAGGTTCTAAGAGCCAAAGTGACATTTTCCCTGTTATGCCTACTACAAAAATGTGGTGATAGGGAGTGAAATCCATGAAGCAATCAGCTCACTTCACCATGGATCATCAGAATCTTAGCTTCTCCAGAAAAGAAAAATATCCTTAAATAAAAAACAGTACTACAGAAATCTTGACCTTACTATTGCAATATGTTTTCCAGGATGCACAGTAAGAAAGTAAATATTATCTCATCAGATGCAGGTTAACATTACCCTCAACTCTCTTCACAAACCCTCCTTAGCTGTTCTGCAATGTGTCATTAATCAATGTATGTACTGATTGGATCCATTCAATTGGTGCATCAGTGTAATGAATGGCATATATAAACATGCTTCAAATACATTTATTAGGATATCTATACATGAAAGTAAAATCACTACTACAATTGGTACTCAAGCTTGTCAGATGGGATGTTCTCCTTCTGTTTTGCATAAGACATGCTAATGGTTATGTGATCTGCAGTCTGAAACCCAGAAAAATGTAAATCAGAAAGTAATAGTACATCAAGATAACTGTCTATCCACAACTGTAATTTCAGCAGGTATTCCATTAACTCACAGTCTAAATACAAACCTCTTCTCCCCGAAAATACAGGGTAACTACTAGATGATGGCATTAAAAACTGAAACAAAAACATGAGTCATTACAACATTCCTCTTTTGCAATAGATTACATAGCTACAGGTAAATTTAAAAGCTTTCTTTTTTGTTTTGGGTTGTTTTTTTTTTTTTTGTGCGAAGGATACAGAAGACACCCAAATTCTTCTGTGGAAATCCCAGCGGTTCTCTAAAACCATCCCCTCTATAAAGCACGGTAGAACATAACAACTTACCCAACACCCTTTTTTTGTAAAGTTGAGGACACAAATTTGAAGGTTTCTTCAATAAGCTTTCAACTTGCTGATTAGCTAGTTGGTGGTGTAAGTCACTAAAATACTCGATGCATTATGGAATAACAGAGAGAACATATATAAAACCAGCATATGCTACTTTCCCCCAAATACCCATCAAACCCAAAAGATGGCCACTAAAGTTAACACTGTTTTTTTCTTCTTTGGCACACGGAACAATAGAACAGTTTTCATCAAAATATAGAGCACATGAGAGATGCAATGGCAAGGCTTACCTAACACCCTCATTTGCCTGCAGATGTGTGAGCTAGCTTTAAAAGTTTATTAGGTTTTTACTAGATTTATAAGTCAGTTCTAAAATATCTCCAGTTGCCAGATTACTAAATTGCTCTGATATTAGAGGAAATTAGAAATATACTACTATTAAAGAATTTTAAAATATTGTGAGAAGTCTGTTTCCTTAAGCACAAACACAAGCACAAGTATTTTTGTCTTATAAACCTCAAATTGCTTATGCATATTTAGCAATTCCTACTGCTAGGAGATTTTGGCTAAAGCTACCATTAAATTTGGCATAATAAAATAATAACAACGTACAATTTTATGGCCCATATTATAGTATTTGGTCAAACAGGCATCACAATGCTCAAAATGTGAATTTCCACTACATAATGAACAATGAACAGCTCTGTAGTAACACTAAAAGGCAGAAATAGAAAAGCTCCAAGGACTCATTTATAAAAGCTTTATACATCTTTTTCACTAAAGAAGAAAATTAAAATGGAGTTTGTGCTCATACCTGAGTTTACATGGTATTAGATACAAAAACCGAAGTCTGAGAGCAAATTCCATTTTCCTCTCATTTAAAAATGAACCAAATGAAGTGTCCAAAGCTAATAAGAGGCACTATGTACATACTGATCACGGAAGGAAAAGTTGGAAACATGAGAAATAATCTTTGCTTTAGGGAGCATGTAACAATTCTTATAAGAAAATTATTTGCTTTATTTTCTTCTTCCTGCCTCGCAAGTGTGACTCATGAGGCATTGACTCTTCCTGGCAAACACATAATACAGGATGTTTCTACAATACACCATCCCATGGCATTTAAAAGGCCTCAGGCCAGGGTTGGTGCTTTAGGAGTAGGAAAGCACAGGCCTGCCTCTCCCCATTCCATCATCCTCTTGGTTGTGTGTATGACTGACTCCAAACACATTTTTTTCTCCTTTCATTGATGCCTACCACAAATAGTGCACCCCCACACCTCTTCAGCCTTGAAAATAATGTTTATGAATGGGTGGAGAATGTAAACAGAGAAGACAGTAGCTCCTGAACTGCTCCAGTTTACAAGATGGAGGACTAAAGTAAGCTAAATTCACTGGGAAACACAGTGGGAAAATACCACTATTTTTGCCTGTTTCCTATACTTTATGTCTGGTGTTTGCCTGTTTAGAGACAGTACACAGGGCTAGATGGACCTTATACATGTTCTTTTTCAGAATGAGAAGCTGGCAGAAAAAACAACTTTCACAGTATTCATTAAATCAATCACCTCCATGATTCAACTCTTCAAGATCACCAACTCCACTTCTAAAAACCTAAAAAACTGCAAAGTTAATAAGCTGCTGCCTTTATGACTACTCTTCCTGAGTATGTTCAGCCTAAAAGATATTGAAGACAAAACAAAGTCAACGGCAGAGAGTGGAAAGTTGAGATGGCCCCAGGAGTCCTACGCCTCTGCACTGGACTACAACTACAGCATGGCAAGATGCCAACTTGACATATTTTCTTTAGTGATTTTCTTAAGTTCTTGTTTATTTCTGAGCAAATAAATGCAATTTTAAAAGCATATTTGAAGAGAGCTGACGTGGAATGTGGAACTATGTGTTGTGTCCAACATCGCTCCAAAAAGTTTCACAAAGAAAAGGAGACACTGCGAATTACATAAAAAAAAACTGCTCAGGTGATCAAATTTCACAACACTTCACTGATGGAGAAAAAGATAAATTCTGGTGCCTGGGGTCCTCCATTATGCACGACAAGAGATAAAAACACCCTATTACTTCAGAAAGCGGGGAAGTCCCAAGAGGATAAAGGCTCACCCAGAAAAATAGATGTAAGGAAAAGAATGGTAGGAGCTATAAATTTTTATTTCCTGAACAAAATAAAATTGTCTCTTATGCATATCTTTTGTCTGCAACAGACTGTAATTCAGCAGTTTAACACTCATATTTGGTCTACATACAATGAGAGACCCAGTTTTGTCAGCAGAATCCAATTTCATATGGAACTCTGAATTAGCAATAAATAAACTAAAACCTCAAAAAATACTCATATTTTTGTTCAAGAATAAAATGCTGTATATATTTTACTAACAATGCATTTTAAATAATTACTCAGTAACAGAACTTCTTTTCACCCAAACACAACCTGAAGCCAAACAGCATCCCAGTGTATAACTCTTATGACATATGTTTTTCTGAAATGGCAGAGACAGCTCTTCCATAATTTCATGCAGTTTTGTTGGTAGTTTCTGAAAACATCTCTGTGTCACTTACACACAATCTTAACAAGTTTTGAACTGTTTTTTTTTTAATTTCTTCGTCTTAACACAGCCATTTTTTACAATTTAATCCATGTACATATAAAAAACATGTACTAATTTTGCAAAATGTCTATAAAAATATTTTATAGCATAACTGAACTCAGATCTTTCAAGCACCTATAGTCACAAAAGGCTTTTTTAACCTCCAGTGAATCTTCTCTGTGAATTAAGTCACCATCATGCAAGCCTGTATGTGAATATGTACATACACAGCAGGCATTGGAACACAGGCATCCACACGCATCTCCCATGTGTGAGCAAGCTCTTTCCTGAGAGTAAGGCCCCAAAAGCAAGGACACTTTACTAACCTGCAGTGGTCTCTGTTTATCACTGCCCTTAGGAGATTTCAGTCCACTTGTCTGTTGCTGTAAAAGCAGCTGCCTTGCTGCCTGGAGTGCCTAGAAGGTAAAAAAATAAATAATTTCTATGAGTTCATAGAAAGAGATGAGTTATTCCTTGGTAATGTTAGGTAAAAGTCCAATTGAACAAATACAGTCTCTTCCTGTTTGATTTATCTTTGCTAGATTTCAGGCTCCAGATTGTTTTTTACTTAAAACAACAACAACAAAAAAAATCATCTGAAAGTACCTATACAGGACTTCGCTTGAATTTATGGATGTACATGAAATCCTGCAGGAAATAAAGTTAATTTGTTTGAAGTGCTTGAAGAGGAAAAATCATAAACTGCATCAATAGCCTCATTTCCACAAGGAACTTGTCTTTGAGTGTTCAACTAAAATGCCCACTCCCTTGCAAATTATCATTCAATTTGCATTTTCATATTACAATTTTGAAGCAAAAGCAAGTAGACTTCAAGTGTTACCAGAAGCTGTAATTAAATTTGACAAATCAACATCAGATTATCTTGAAAGTGAATTAATAAGGATATTCATTGAAGATTAAAACCACTTTTTGTACTTACAATTCAAGGAGAAACCTCTCCTTTGACAAAATAAAAAAAAATAAAAAATAAAGAGAAGTGCAGTTTTAATGCCAAATAAAAATGAGTGGTTTTCATTTGCATTCTTAGGGAAATCAGAGAACAAAGAAATTACTACTCAACCAACCAGATCGGGCTCAGGGATGACAGCACCCCAATCAAAATAGAAAATGTTTCCATTTATTTTACGTTTTCATTCCAACTCAGCAAAATCCAGTTAAACATATGAAATGTAAACAAACATTCCACTTACCCCAAGAAGGCTAATCTGAATTATTTTTTTTCTTATAGAATTTCTTTTTAAATGCCAAGTGTTAGACAGTATTTATTAAGACATGAACAAACCCTGATCCAAAGCATTCCCACTGAAACTACCTGGAAAGCCCTTTTTTTAATCTTTTTCTTTTTCCTTAAAAAAAACAGTTCAGTAAACAGCAGTTACAGCTTTAAAATACATCACACTATTATCTACGTTATTAAAACATACTGTAGATGGAATATACTGCACTAAATGCCATTTGATCAATGTTCCCTAAAATAATAAAGATTCACAACTGATAAAGAAAGGTACAATTTTGATTAGACTCAAATGAGCTGGTTTTTAAGATAGTTTCTAGTATCCATGACAACAGTTGCTTTGACAAGATGTGCATATGGCATTACACTGCCAGCTGGTGTGAACAATGTTTGAACTACTGCATTGAGATGCTGAGCAAACAGAAAAAGTTGCCACGTCTTAACCCTCAGGGAAGGCAGTCATCCCCTGATCAATTATGAAAAGACAGAGAGAGGGCTGCTACAGTCTGGCTCCAAGCAAGTTTTCTGAGGAGGCAGGCAGACATAGAAAACCAAAGTAAACAAACTGAATGCACTAGCATCATCTCCTAACAACATTGATTTGTCTCCCCGTAGAAGGCTCTGGTACAAAGTTTGCAGAGGAGACTTTTAACATTTGGAGACATTCCCACAACAATCCCCGTATTGTTTCATCAAATTCTCAAGTAATTACAGGTCAGCTTTACAAAGTCTACACATTCCTCTGAACCTAAGCAACGAGACGCACAGAACTAGCTTCTCTCTGCCAAAAGTAAATAAAAGTTAACATATTTCAAAGTGCACTTGAAATATTTTGTTACCAAGGAACCACTGGATGCCCTGTTTCCTATGTGAATAGCGTAATCTCTTCTGCACTCACAATCCCTGGGCAGATCCTAAAACAATCCTGCTCTGTCTGAGATCAAAGATAAACATATCTGTTGAGTTCAGGGGCACCAAGATTTGGTTCCAACATCTTGCAGTGGTTTAACCACAAAACATGGATTAAATGCATGAACAGAAGATCTATGGCAAATTTATAATCCTTCCCAATCTTTAGAGCTCTCCAAAAAGGGAACTTGAAAGGAAGTGAGGGAATGACTGCACTTCTGAATTCATGGTGGACTGTACAGGAAAACGAACTGCACCACCAAGGGTGATACTGCTACAAGAACCAGAAAAGAGATCTGGAGTTATGGAAAACAGGAAAAACCACAAAGATTATTATTTTTCAGTTGTGGCAGTTTCAGAAAATTTATTACACAGCCTTTATCTGGAAAAGAAATCGTAACGGTGTAATGCTGATGTATACTTGCAAGTAACTGGAATACTCGGCAAGTTGTTTCAGAGTCCTAATCCTCCTTAGCAGCAAAGTCATTACACATCAATGCAATAAAACAAGCAAGTATGCATCTGGTAAAGCTCCACATTTACAGTACTTGAAAATTAGAGAATTATGGCCTGCTGCAGCTTAGATTGAGGCTCAAAAGTATAATTTCAAATTGTGGCTAGCATACTCCAGTGGAATCAGCCTCAGAAAGCATGACTTCCTACCGCTAACTACAGAAAGAGTCACACTTTATGAAAAAGCAAGGCAGCACAACAGGGTATGTTTGCATAAAAGACTCTTCTACTTAAACTATTTTGATTCATATGTGCTGGTTGGGATATCTTTAAAGGAGTAAAGGCTTATCTTGTAATACAGAATGTCTTATAAATGATGACTACCTGAATACTTCAGTGATCTTATTGTGGCAGTTTAGATTATTGTAAACACAGGAGATAGAAGAAGAACAGAAAACAATTTCAAGAGATCAAAGATGATTTAAAACTCATAAGGAGAAATCACCGTCAGCCTTTGTTCTTATAGCAGTTGTCATATGGTACTTTTTCGTCCCAGTGTGCTGCTTAACCTGAGATTTTGCTACTCAAGTAAACAACCTCCCAGAAACACACTGTTAATTTCAAAGGCTTATTACTGACAGTATTCATAGTGAAGATTATGATACTATAAAACATTTAGTTTTACCAGTTCATTTGCTGCTTTGCAAAACAAATTGACAACTTGAAAGTGCCTTTCAAAATTCCTGGTTTAACATCAACACTTCAAGTAAACACCTGTCCCACATATCATTTACAAATTTCAGTGCACTAATTTGATAATAACGTATGGTCTAAAAACAGTTCAAAGACAAACTAACAGACGTTTATAAATCTGGCAGATAAAAATGATGTTGAGTCCTACCTCAAGTTAGCAGCAAGAAGAGAGTCTAAAGCAGTCAAACTCCTATCTAGTTTCCAGTAACATTTGTTTCAAATTTACTAGGCACTTTTCCTTAATTAAGTGATCTAAATTAGTAAAACTATACAAAAAAGTCGATGTAGACAAAAGCAATAAAAAGCACTGAGGATTAGAAATTATTTTAATAATGCAAATGAAAATCATTATAACGCTTTAAGTAATGGCTGTATATGCAGGAAATTTGGGCATATGGTTTCCAGAACTCACTGCGTCTTCTAGTAAAATATTTATTGGGAACACTACTTCTTAATATTTACTGTGCTGCCTTGGCACAGCTAAAACATAAGCAGAACAAAAATGAAATTAATTGCATATAACTCACCCTATTAAAGTTGATAAATTATGGCAGATTTTGCAATTTGTTGGCGATACTCATGTGAGATACAACTTGCTTTAATTTTGTATTGCAGCCCCTTGTATTTAATTTAAACATGTCTTAAAATAATTTTTAAAGTTTTGTCTTTTCAATTAAAGTGAAAGCTGTCACTAAAAGATGGTAAACTTATTACTTTGCTTTTAAAGAAGTAAATACATGTATATTTTTAGGAAACAGATGTCACTCATATCTTTCCTTTAAAAACAGGAATGTTTAACCTATCAGCCTGTTGCATTTGAGACGTTAAAATGAAAAATGACATCTACACCCATTAATATTGTCAATGTATAAACAGCACAGCGTGACACATTCTTGAGAGCTGAAGGCTACAAAATCTCTCTGAAACATAAATAACAAAGCACTCAGAAGCATATTTGATGTTGATATTCATCTCTGAGAAAAACACTGCTGCCTGGGCTTCTTATGAAAATAGATGCAGCCCAAATGGATCTCCTGTAATTGGTTTCAGATAGCGAGGTCAAAAGAAATGTGATACAAGAAACTATTATGTGGAACAGGCGAAACAAGAATGTTTATACAGGCACTCCCTATTTATACTGACAAGAGGTGTATACTTTGCAGATAACCAGAACCAAAAATCTTGCCAGAAGTCAACCAGATTCTTTCCTTTTTCTAACTCCAAAGTGCTATTTTAATTTTTTTTACATGACTGCATACTTTAACATTCCTGCTGAACGCAGAATGAGTTTCTGAACATAAAACAAGTTTCCAAATGGCTGAATATGTCAAACGGGAGTCATCTCACTGGCAGCACTATGCAACCAAAACATATCAACATGCTAAGCTGGATTTAAGCAGCCAAAGACTGCTCTGCACTGGTTTAATACTGGTTAATTATAAAGAAGACTTCAGGAGACCCTCTGCGCCTTTACACCCTGACATGTGCCCATTCTCCAGCTGGCTATGAACAAGAAACCCAGAGTTACCCATAGTTGTACAAGATGGTGACTTCAGACAACACTGTTCTATGCTTCCTAACAGCACTCAGATGATGCGACTAAACCTTTGTCTCTTACTGACTGTGTTTTCCCAGAAAGTTCTCTAATGAATATCACAGCACAGCAGTTTATAAACTTTCCAAATGGAGTCTTGAAGCATTTAGCACTATTCAAGGAATCTTGAATTTAAGATGATCCAGCTCCTTTCCAACAGCAGTCTCTCCAGGAGACCTGACAGGAAAAGCAAACTCCCATTTTTCTTAGTGAACAACACTCCTTTTCTCTAAGTTACACAAAGAAGATAAAACCTGAAGCCAAGGAAATCCTGTACATAACCAAAATCCAAGCCACATAACCAGACTGATTTCACCTAGGAGCAGCAGACTTAACAATTATTACAGTGTTTTTCTATAGAACAGAAAATATAGCACCAGACAGCTAATGCTATTGGAACCCACCTCAAGGAACATATTATCTAAGGAATCTAGATGGCCACTAAGAAAGATTTCACTCAGCCCAAGTATGCAAATCCAAGTATGCAAACATTCAAACAAAAAAGATTTGTGTCTTCTGCATCTGGACCAGCAACTCCAGGCAGCCCAGATGTTCAATGTGCAGAATTTCAGCAGCTAAACTGCAGGGTGCCCTGATGCCCTGCCTAATAGCAGAACACAAACCAACAATAGTACAAAATATATGAAATTAAATTATGCTCAAGATGAAGAGGCAATAGCCTTGGATGTTGTGTTACCATCCCAAGTTCTCCTACCACCAGGCTTCTAGATAGGACAGAAACTCGTGGTGGCCACTGCATGCTGTATGGAGACCAACCCTGCCTGGCTCCTGGATTCCCAGGCCGCTCAAGTATTCCAAGGCTGGGGAAAACTTGTGTTTGTCCAGAACAACACCTTGTGCCTGCGGAATTTCAAGATAAAAAGGCAGAGAACTTTGAGGGTTAGGCGGCAAATGATCCTACTCATATTAGAATCACAGAATAGTTAGGGCTGAAAGGACCTTAAGATCATCTAGGTCCAACCCCCTTGCCATGGACAGGGATACCTCACACTAAACCATATCACCCAAGGCTCTGTCCAACCTGGCCTTGAACACTGCCAGGGATGGAGCATTCGCAACTTCCCTGGGCAACTCATTCCAGTGCCTCACCACCCTCACAGTAAAGAATTTCTTCCTTATATCCAGTCTAAACTTCCCCTGTTTAAGTTTTAACCCATTACCCCTTGTCCTATCACTACAGCCCCTGATGAAGAGTCCATCCTCAGCATCTCTATAGGCCCCCTTAGATACTGGAAGGCTGCTATGAGGTCTCCATGCAGCCTTCTCTTCTCCAGGCTGAACAGACCCAACTTTCTCAGCCTGTCTTCATATGGGAGGTGCTCCAGTCCCCTGATCATCCTCGTGGCCTCCTCTGGACTTGTTCCAACAGTTCCATGTCCTTTTTATGTTGAGGACACCAGAACTGCACACAATACTCCAGGTGAGGTCTCACAAGAGCAGAGTAGAGGGGCAGGATCACCTCCTTCGACCTGCTGGTCACACTCTTCCTGATGCAGCCCAGGATACAGTTGGCTTTCTGGGCTGTGAGTGCACACTGAAGCTGGCTCATGTTCATTTTCTCATTGACCAACACCCCCAAGTCCCTCTCCACAGGGCTGCTCTGAATTTCGTCTCTGCCCAACCTGTAGATGTGCCTGGGATTGCTCCTACCCAGGCATAGGACCTTGCACTTGGCATGGTTAAACTCCATAAGGTTGGCATCAGCCCACCTTACAAGTGTGTCAAGGTCCCTCTGGATATTCCTCATACACTTCATTTTAGAAACAGAAGTATTTCCTGGACCTGGCCCTCATTTTCATGGACTAAAAGCACTTTGTCAGTTTTGTTTGGTTTCTTGGGTATTTTTGGGGAGTGTTTGCTTTCTCAGGCTGATTCTGCCAGTTTCAGCATACCAAGGCTCTGAATTTGATTGTAATATAAACAACACTAGAAGAAGAGATCCTCAATCTACCTGAGCTTCTGTTCTGCCCTGATGTTATCGAGGATTAATTTGCAACTGAAGAGAAAAAGTAACAGTAATAAACTGATGAATGCAACATGAAGTCTCATAATACTGTTTAATAAAAGGAAATTAATCACGTAATTGTCATAAACCTATTTTCAAACAGTAATCTATCAGAGAGAAATTATGCATCTGTAGTTATTGACCTTTCATTTTACCATGACTGATTCGTAATTAGACTAGTTTTGTGAAAAATAATAGTTAATTACCAGATTTTTTCACTCTAATTATTTTGGCAATTTTTTTTTGTTTAGTGTCTTACTTTTTCCCCATTTGAAAGATGCTAAATACAAGGCCCTAATAACTTTTCAGCTAACATATTCATTTTATTAAGCAAATTTAGCTTCTCTGCATATAACTCGATTTAATGGATAATAAACACTGTTTCAAAAACAACTCTTTCATTTTTCCTGTCCATTATTTTGGCTGATCAAGAACTAGAAACAAAACACCCATAACAATGACTTGTTTGCAATTGCCGGTGGCATTTGCAGGGCTCTTAACCTGCAGACATGAGTCTGCACTGGTCATTAGGGCTACACATCAGATCACGTGTGACATAGTCTATGACAGCAAACCCAAATGCTGTCTCCAAAGCTCGGACCACCTGAGGAATCCAAATGTCAAGGGTTAGGAGAAATGGGGCCCACAGCACCAGAGCTGTGCTCCAGCTGGACAAGCTCCTTTCTTTCATCCCACATGCCTGAACTTAACTTTCCTTTGGTAAACACAGCAGCAGGCGATCTACCATACTTCATTCCTACTACTTACATTACGCAGCAACTAACTGAATTAATGAAATGAAAATAAACCCAGCATACACATCAAATACCAGCACCACAAGCTCACAAGTGTCCTGCCATTGCTATTTTCTTCCATGTGGCATTGTTTTTAGAAAACTGGGACATGTAATAGCTAAATGCAAGAGCTGAACTCTCAGCTTTACAGGAAGGCTGTGGCAATGGTGGCATGTACATTTACCACATGAAAACTGGCGTGAACTTTTTTGCATGATAATCAGACAGCAGATACATAAAAGCCATTAAAATGTGCAGGAAAAGAACAATCAATACAGCTACCCCATGTGTGAATCCAGAAATAAAAAAGATTCTTAAAATTATTATATGTTTATATAATGTTATGTATATATGGTACAAATGCACATGTATCCTTAATTTTAAAGGAATTGGTTAAAAAAAGACATTATTTCAAGTCTGTCCATTGCAGACATTCACTTATTGGCTGTGAAGCCTACTTTCAATTACAGCAGTCTGAAACAAAGTAGTGTTGGCTTAGGTGGAATAATAGCTGGTTTGATGATTTATAAATAGGAAAGGAACTGATGCAAATGAAAGCAAGAGTGGTCCCATTTGTACTGAAATCAAAATGCAGAGCAAATGTGGGAGGAGAAAGAAACACAGTATCTAGGGAAGCATTATAATGGTAGGTTGTTAGAAGGCAGCAGTTTTAACTGATAGAAATCTGAAAGGGAAATTTATAAATTAAAGACAATGAAATCAGCATGGAGATTATTAAGCCAATGATTAACAAAAACCATCATCGAGACATAAACTAAACCAGAAGGTGAGGCAGATATAAAACAAAAGGAAACACGCACTCAAAACATTTTGTTTTAGCCAACAGCAAGATTCCTAAAATAGAACCTAAAAATTTGTGAGGACAGATGTGAGGACTGATTAGTTTTAAGTAATACAGAGAGGTAAAGTAACATGTGAAGAACAAATGCCAAAACAGTATTGACCCTAGAACAGCCTTGGCCATTTAGAAGGCAAAAAATAAATACCTCTATCTTTAACACTTATTTCCAATGAAGTAGCATTCTGCACAGTGACTGGTAAAGGAGCACTGACACAAGCACCATAAGCACAGATTCCTCATCCCAATAACCTGCAAGCTAGAAACTAAAGCTATCTGTCAGAGTATGGACCTACATGGTGCCAAAATAATTACAAATAAAGTTACAGTAATTATACAAATCAAACCCTCTCAGCCTATCAAAATGTGAAGAATTACATATTTATTGAACAGCTAGTGATTGAAAGAGTTCCACTTAGTTGAACAGTAACTAATGTGACTAGTTATTGTTCCATACCAAGACTGTGGAAGTGAGACTGAAACTAGTAAAGGAAATATCAAGGTGGTCATATCAGGCTTCTGCTATATGGGAGGAAGGCACAACAGCCATTACTGAAATATCCAGCTGATAATCAGTGGAGAAGAACAAAGTTAATGGCTTAGTTTCACACTGGATATTATAAAGTTTCCCTTAAAATATTTTAATAGACCTCATTATTGTCATCCAGTTCTTAGAAGGACGTAACTTAAAGAAATCTTTAATATATATAACTATGATGACGTATTAAAAGTCATAAATCAATACTGTCATGTTATGATAAAAGCAAACTGGGACATATAAATGGAAGTGTCATATATATAAACCTGCTACTTTTTCCACTTTATGCAACTTTCTGAAGACTCAGAAGGTGAATTGTGCCCAGCTTGGGGCACAGTATTCCGAAGAGGTGGACCATGTCATTTCTGACCAGAGAAGAGCAGTAATAATAATGATGATGAGAAAATCCAACCTATGGGATAGCAGAAGACTGACCACAGAAACAGAAAGTTAAAAAAATACAACCCTCTAAAGCAATAGCAGTCTTCATCAAGTTTCTGCACAGAACAAATTAATTGTATATCATGGGCAGGATAAGCAAGAATGGTCTTAAACTGAATCCAGGGAGATTTCATTCAATTTAAGAAAAACTTTCCAATGGTAGGGATTGTGGAGGGGTACACCAAATTCTGTAGCAACTACAAAATCCTTGTCACTGGACCAGTTTCAGAAGCATCTCCAGGAGCAATTAAAAGCAGTTATTCTGCTCTGGGACAGAAAAGATCTTTAGAAACATCTTCCAGCCCTATTTTATTTGATTGTGTGGTTCCTATGAAATCATGCCAAGTTTGGATTACTGTCATGTCTAACACCTTGCTACATTTCAAATAACACCACGTTCTCATAAACTGAGTATCATGAATCTTCAGCATGGTTTGTTTCCATGGTGAGCTAACAGTAGAGGATCAGCAAGAGCTGCGCACACAGGCTCACACTTTGGAATTTTCCGACCTTATGTGACCACATTTGTGTTTATAAGACTATCCTTGAGATTTTGGACTGAACAGAGAAATGGTTTATACAGAACAGGACATGGCTTAAAATTAAGCACTCTGTGCCCTAATTGCAGCCAGAGCCATCTGGGCAGGATTCCTGTGTCCTCACAATCAAGTATGGGCACAACAGTAGCAGAAAATAAGATTTTCTTGATATTACAATTCTTACTATAAAAAATAGAGGCTGAAATGGAGAGCTAGGAAGGGGAGAGAAAAACAAGGCAAGAATGAGAGTTTGAAGCATAGCTTCCTCAATTTAAGTCATACATCTCCACACACACAAAAAAACCAAGCCATAATACATTGACTACTGAAATTCAGAGTGAGTTTAAATCTTAATCTGCAGTAAAAAAAAACTTAAAGTATCTTTGATAACCTGATTTCAATCATGTTTTTTAATAAATTTGATCAAAAGTCACTACACAGTCTAAGATACTTAAAAAAATCAGTCATTATTGCTAAAGCTGAAGCAATTCAACTGAAATCCTATGGAATCAAACTCTTTTTTTTTCTTATGATATTTTTGTAATGCTTTTAACAACTTCAGCTGGCATCAAGAACTCCAGGTACATATTCAATACAAGAATAACTAGGGGAATAAACTAGAAACATGAATGTAAATTGGCAATACAGTAATAGCCATTTCATTTGCATTTTTTTGAGGTTTTTGATAAATCTTTTGGAGAAAGAAGTGCAGACCAGTCCGGAGTTAAAAAAAACCCAAATAGTAAAAATGCTGATATGAGATCATGAAGTAAATGATGCAAATAAACAGCCCAATTTCTAGACACTTGACTTAGTGGTGCCATTCGACAACATTTATGAGTGGGCTCTTAACACAGTATCTGAACTTCTTTGTGACTTCTATCTGAAGCATTAAAATCTGCTACTAAGAGTGGACTGTGACCTCTGGAGGAACCTCTGTACCATGATCACAAATATAATTAATATCTATGTGTGCGCAAAGTAACGCATTCATTCCCATGCATAAAACTGGGTACATTTTTGCCTTCCTTATATTCCATGGAAAACCCAACAATAGTAGCACTGGCTATCTTTGCATCTCTGGAAGAGCTATCTTCATGTGCGGTTTACTATGGCCTGCCTGAGTTACTACAATTGCAGCTTTCCTCATGGGCTGCTTATATACTTATTAACAATTTTGGTGCATTTTGTGATGACCTAGCAGGCATGATTCAACATGCAGACCTCTGTCTCTGAAGAATCTTCAGGTTCTTGCTGTAGCTGGCAAATGGGTTGATGAGTTGTATATTTTGAAGGGGAGCCTCAACAGTCCATGTACACAGAGCTACTGAGAAAGAATTCCCTACTTTGGAGACTTTTAAGAGTGAAGATTATAGCAAGAGCGAAATGACAAAGAGCTTTAATTTTAAGCTAAAATGCAAGTGAAGACAGGCAAGCAAATGTCCTCAGGCTCCTCATCCTACTTTCAGCCCTTGTGAGGAGATCTGGGAGGGAGTATATTCTTTATGATTAGAAACTTGCAGGGATGAAAAAGAAAAGACCCGAAGCTAGTAAAAATGTTTTGCAGAAGAGGAATAGAGAAACATTTTGCAATTCCCAGGGCGCTTAGGTGCTGGAGAAATGATAGAAACCGAACAAGAAATTCCCAAGTAGTATACATGAGCAGCACCAACAGGTTAGGCATTACAATTGAAAGGTAGATGTCCCAATCGCACTTCATTAAGCTTGCCCAGGAAAACCCAGTCTTTGTGATATTGCTCTGGCATCTGCAGCAAACTTCCTAAACAGCAAGCTAATCAAGGAGTTACAATAAAAGTATGCTCAGGGCATTATCAGCCTTAAAAGCATTTGTAAAAGCAGACACACCCACTTACGTGGGTGCCAAACATATGTAAAAATCAGTTAAAGTCTCTTCTGGCATAAGACTGTAAAGGTTTCCTCTGAACCATGAAGCCTATCTTACGTAATCACTATTACTAGCATGTACACTAAAAAAAAAACACTGGCAACCTAGGCACATGATCAAAATACACTGAAAGTGAAGTTCAGATAAAAAATTTACTCCTTTTGTGCTTTCAGCTAGTCTTACTTCACAAAAATCAAACCATAGAATCACAGAATAATAGAAGAGTTAGGGTTGGAAAGGACCTTAAGGTCATCCCTGCTAAGCGCAGAGACACCTCACACTAAACCATGTCACCCAAGGCTCTGTCCAACCTGGCCTTGAACACTGCCAGGGATGGAGCATTCACAGCTCCCCTGGGCAACCCAGTTCAGTGCCTCACCACCCTTACAGTAAAGAACTTCTTCCTTATATCCAGTCTAAACTGCCCCTGTTTAAGTTTTAACCCACTACCCCATAGCTTTTATTCTATCAGTCCTCTATCATGTCTTGTCATCAACTTAATATGGTCGAATCTCAGCTACTAGTCTTCTCTTCTAAAGACCTCCCCTTTTCACATCACACAGTTTAGATACCATGCCCTTGAAGTGGTTTCCAGATTCTTCTTTCTGTAATACCTCTTTTTTTTCTTGTAATATTTGAAATCTTATCAATCTGTAACGAAAACTCCACCTTTCTCTATCTATTAAAAATTCTGGATTCTGTCCAGAGACTGTTTTTTGTGAAGCATCAAGCCATCACCACTGCCCTTCCTTCCCTCCTTCCTTCCAGTGCTTACACCTTCATGATTTCCAAGGCACCTATGACAAAAGAGCAGATCAGGGGCTTATTTCCCTCACAGCACACTTTATACTTATTCATTAAAAACAAACATGCACGCCCACACCTGCATACTTACATATGTCAAAATGTGTTCTTTAGATGCTTCCTTCTTCCTTGCTCTGCCTGCACAACTTACATCTGCACAGGAGAGCAGACCCCAGCACAGGAAGGGCCAGATCTTCATCAGCCCTCACAGCACTGCTGCTCTACACATTGGGAGAAAAGTGATAAAAGAGCCCAATCTCACAATCTAAAAATGATTCTTAAATCAAAACTGGTATTTGTCCCTGCAGCAAACTTCTCATGCAGATTTTTTTTGCAGTATTTTTACAGATAATTTTGAAAATCGGCATTCTGAATTATTTAAATTAATACATAGAGGTACCATCACGGTGTGAGACTGCATTGGATCGACTGAAGAAACACTACACTTCTGCAGCCTTTTCACACACATCCCTTAATTCAAAATGCTACATCTTCTTCCCTGAAACTAGAATTATTTTAATAACCTGGATACTTACACCCATCCTCCCAATCTTTATCCTCTTTTTCAATTAAGACTTTCTTGCCATATCACTCTCTGGTAGTTTTCCACCATTACAGACTTCTCTCTCTGACCAATGACCTACAGAAATTTCAAACCCACTGCAGTCTTTCACCTACAGTTTACCAATAATTTAAACTTCCATATGGATTGCTAACTTTTCCAAGAGACATTGAATTTTGTCTTCCAGCTTAACTTCAGTATTCTGTTAACAACAGTTCCCTGTGTGTAGTCCTTGAGCGCTCCCATGCAGACATACGTGCAGAGATTGAGGGGAGCAAGGCTTTCCAAGGACATAGACTTTTCCAGGGTGAAGGCTTTCAAACTTTTGTTACTGTATAAGCTACATAGCAGAATCTTTTATGTCATACAACTGTACTTCATCTAGGTGAGAAGGGGCAGTATTTTTAGGATACCAAACTATTTACAGTGCCACATAAGAATTATAAACTGAGTTCTAAGTTAATCACCATTTTATGTGTTACTTTCAACACAGTGCGCATCTTACAAACATCAGTAGATAGATGCGGGACTACAAAAAACAATGAACAGATAAAGCCCATTTTGTTTACCTTAGGTGTGATGATCTGGTACTACTCTATATCTTTTAATATTGCCTTTTAATTTGCTTGACTAGGCAGAAGGCAGTGCATCTCATCTGTGAACACCCATCTCTGTTTTCTTCCTAGATCATCACTTCTTCATACAATAACTTGCAAGTATCAAACAACATATGGATCTATTCCTGTCTAGATATTTTGATACTAACATAGTGTTACAAATTTTACTTCAGTTATTTCAAATATTTTATTCCATCTATTAGGGATGAATTTTTTATTTTCTGGGACAAAATGTAGGTAACTTCAGCTCTGAGATCTGGGAAAAATATACGACAGACAGCATAGTATTACAGCATTTTTAGTTGAAAGGCCTTGCCTTTTACGAGAAAGCCTTCTGGATGACATCTATTAGTCTGCTGCAAATCCCAGGGCTCTTCTTGTGCCATAGGACAGTGGACTGAAGAATAAAAATGGAAGAGAAACCATTTCATGTCAGGACTTTGGGATGGCTTTGAAATACTTTCTAGAGAACAGTTTATAGCACAGGGCTTAGGTTGCTACCTGAAGGCAGAGCTGTGGCCAGCAGGTGAAACAATCTTTGATTTTAGATGAATGTCAGAGGTTCCTACCCTCTCTTCTGCAATCCCTGGCTTCATTAATATCACTAAGACAGGAATGCTACAAGCACTTCTGTGTTTATAGTTACAAAAAATATAGGGAGACCATTACTGAGAAGGGTATGATGACAGTATCATTTTTACCAGTTCTGTCAGGCTTCACCTACACTGATAAACTAGTGAGTGCCCAAGAATGTGATTTTCCATGCTGCTAAGGCATGAGTAGCATCCTTGGCACGCTTTTTGACCTGCGCTGACCCCCACTCTCCCAAACCATGCCCAAGTACAGCTCTGCAATCAGACTTTCCCAAGGACCAGTCTCACTAGGGAACTGGATGCAGCCCATCTAGTTTTGGGGGCTAAAATGCTTATTAGCTAAGGTGTGTCTCACCCTGTGTCAGCTGCCCCCTTTAGCATTGAGAAACTGAATGTTCAATGGTAGTGCAGATCCAATCTCTGTGCTCAAAACAGTTGAGCCATACGTTGTTTCAGAGCCTTTCTTAGCCAATGTAGCCAGGGTGTGATTTTGGGGTGGTTTGGGAGAGTTTCAAATAACCCTGATTTCATAGCTCAACAGGTTTGAAAACAAACTGTTGTCAGAAACAGCAGTAATAAACTTGGGGTGGAGGGGTGGGTGGTGAATGGTGGTGTTCCTTTCATTCTAAATTGTTGCAGCAGGAACCCCCAGCATTCCACAGCGTGTCTGATGACTTTTAAGTCCAGTTTTATATGGACACCTTATTCATCTGGGATGAGTTTTAATTCTAAAATAAAAGCCTTTATATATACATATATGTATATATAAAGAAGAAGCAAGGGGAAAAAAACAGATTTGACTGCAAAGTATCTGTTTCCAGAGTTCCCATCAATCAAATCTGCAAAAATAGCACTGTATTAATCATCTCTGGAAATTCTAATAAAGTTGATGATATTTTTCATCTTCCTGTTTAGGCACTTAAGACTGAGAATTCAGCTAGGTAATTTGCCAAAATCTGCAGAGAAAATACTTTCCAGAGCGCAGGTTAGTCACCACCACCAAGAGTGCTCCTGCTCTTCATGCTGGCACTGAATCCTCTGTGCTACAGCTAAAGGAGCATGCAGGCTCTTTAGCAAAGCTGGCTCAGGCTCTGGCAAGTAGATAATAGGGAACACTGCAAAGACTCTGGGGTATCATCAGTGGCTATGGCCATGTGTGATCTGCACAGAAACAAGTCAACAGAATAAAAAGGCTCAACTTCAAGCATATAGGATTTTTTAAATAAAATCCTATTTTCATTTTGAGGATATTGTGAAAATTAAAACAGCCAGGAATTTATTTTAAAATATTGTCATTTTTCTTTCTATTTTTCTGCTTCAATATTTGTAAAGATTCTGGCTAGAGGCTGTACCTTCACAAAGAGTAACTGATTCATTTCTCCATTGCCAAAAAGACACGGGGAAAAGGAGAATCACAGAAAGACTACAGGGACTAACACTGTAAATCACAGACAATTTTTTAGAAGAGATTTCTGAGTGCAAAGAGAATCACAATTGAATAGCACCAGAATAAAAACAATGGAAGAAATGCTGAAGAGAGATTAAGTTTCTTCCTGACTTGAAAGCATTTAAAAAGACTCATACAGTGATCAGAGTATAACAATCAGGCCAGCACAGTATCATTGTGAATACATATTCTAGTGACTAGAGATGATTACACTACTCGGGAAAATAAATTAATTTTACTTAAGCTGACTTCCTTAATCTTTAAGGCAAGTGTTTCTTTGACTAGTCTGACACAGTTAAAGCACTATAGATACTCCCTTTATTATAACAGGCATTGGCAGACTCCATAACTACAAAGTAAGCACTTTCACTGACCTAACAGGCCACATTCCTTGAAATTTGGACACATGGAATGCACTCAAGCTTTTACATCATCTTGTGAGACAAGATATATCACTATTTGCATTGTGGATTAATAGTACTCCGAAGCAGACATTTTGCGACAATGATAAAGTTAACCTCCCCTCCTCCCAAACCTAAGCACAAAGACTGCAGAAATTTTTACCTTTACCTATCAATGTAATTGTTGGAAGAAGCAATTTCTGACATTTTGCCAAGTGGAACCAACCTGAGCTTTCACTTCCCTGAATTTAAACTTTTTCAGGCAAAGTTTTCTTAACATTTCTGCATTTGTGAGAACTGCCTTTCCTGCAACTGAGAAGTAATCTCTACCGTAGATCATATTTTTTAAGAATGGCTAATATTATACCTCATATTGTTTCTAGCACAGCAGAATTCTGGTTTTGGTTTGGTTTTTTTCCTAGGTGTTACAAGAAGACAAAATAATAAAAGCTAATGCTTCAGTGGCATAGTTTTTTAAAAATCGAAAAAGAATGAAGAGTATTTACACTTATGAACAAAGAGGGACATCACCAATGTACGTTCACACAGTCATAAATTACTGTGTTGTAGAATGTGGCAATTGAAGAGAAGTGTATCTAAATAAGACACATGACTGTACATCTTCTAACACAAAATCTAAGTTCTTTGCCTCTAAAACCTGTCACAAGCCATATGTATTTCCTCACAATGCAATAGAGCTTCAGCAAGTTTCCTGAATTTCTCAGCTAAAAATAAGATTTCGGGAACAGAGAGAATTCAACATTTCATATGGTGGCCTTTAATGCATTCTCCAAACCACATAATTAGTAAGACCAAAGTCTGCATCCAGACTTGCATTTCTTAAACTGTTTTCCATATAGAAAGGAATAAAAACTTCTGACAAGCAAAGAAAGAAGGGACAGGTCAAATCTGTGCTAGATTAAATGGCTATACTGTTAAGTTTTACCATATGTTGATTGTCCAAAACATTATAAATAATATTGAGTATAAAATATTTTTTATACAGAAAGGTGTTCAACTAGTACAAATCAGCTGCAATTAAATCCTGCCCTTGCTGATTACTGTATGTGTTCAACTGTCAGTCTCTTATGTCTACTCACACTGTAGCTCATTTTAAGCAATATCCAACCATACACAAATTTCAAACAGATTTAAATCACTTCAGACTAGTCAGGAAGAAACGTGAAGTGACAGTGAAATTCAAGGTACAGACAACTCTGTTCTGCTACAAGTTGCAAGAATGGGTAGATATGGTGCACCTCTCACCAGTGTCTGAAATTTCTGTAGGATTCTATAGTCAGATATAAATGTTTGTGGACAATTCCCCCTCTTCTTTTTGTGTGTGTGTGTTTAATGTTAAAAGAAAATGCCAGATGGATGGTTTTGGAGATTAAAATGTCCTTTTTCTATATTTAGAGGAAGTTCAGCATAGTCAGCTGCAGGAGAATCTAAATCAATGTAGCTTGCTACTGCCTCCTTTCAAAGGGCAGGAAAGTAATTCTATTTCCATGCTTGTTCATTCTTCATTTGTAGTTCTAATTACGCCAATTAGAGAAGTCCTTTTAATGATGTGGGCAACTGCATCCAAGAAATCTTACCTGTTTATATGCTTGCAGGTACTGACAGCTGTAGAAGGAATTTGATATAGATCATTTAACTATCCCCACTGATGAGTGAGGAGATATGCTAAAGACTGAGTGGTAAACACTCTGCAGAGCCATTTATACTGTTTCTGCCTTAGTGTACTCTCTCCTTTAATGGGGGATACAGACTGCATATACTTAAATAAATGTACTTATAAATAAAAGGTATATTCTAGATATTTTCCTTTAAGCTGGAAGAAATTTTTGGACTGTTTTTACTGAACATATGTATAACTGTCACAAATGTAGGCCCCGAAGAGAGAACTGTATCTAAGTAAGATGCACAACTGCACAAGTGCTAACACAAAATCTAAGTTCTTTACCTCTAAAACTCATTAGTTTATAATTATTTCTTTTCTAGTATAATGAATGTCTAATTCATACATTCTGCTTAGTTCTCTGGTGAGCACATGATTTATTTTCAAATTAAATTCAAATTCTTTATTCTCCAAGTCCTAGTCAACTTGACCCCTGAAGAACCTCATCTTCATTTTTTCTTCTAATGTGTCAGCTTTCTTTTTCTGCTTATGGTCGTCTCCTTCCCTGTCTGTCTCCAAGGGTTTCTTTATGCTGACCTACATGGACGGCTCAACTTCACTTGTGTTTTTGCTTCACTTGTCAACTTAGAATCTTCCCTCAAAACTTGAACATTTCATTTACCTTCCTAATACTGACCTTAATTTTTCCTCTTTCCAAATTGCCCCCTGAACTTTAGGACTCTTCCTTAAGCTTAAATAAACTAAGAAAATAACAATAAAAAAAGTCCAGAGCTAAATGGCATTAACAAGATATATTTGTAACAGAGGGATTTACTATTTTACTTCTTATTATTCCTCTTCTTTACTGTTCTTTTCTCCTTCATTTTAATTCCGGTTGAATCTAATTCATATAATGCTATTGGTATGTTTAAAATAGTCCTCCTTTCAAACTGAAGGGGTTGAAAGATGTTAGTGCTTTACAGTGTAACAGTATTATTTGCTTACAGTAGTGACTGCTCAGAATATCTATGAAGTTCCAAGTGCAGTAACAGCAGAAGTAAATCCTTTTTAATAATTACTGATTTTAAAATACACCATGTAATTTTTCATGTAATAGTAGCTGCATTTAAAGCCACTCTTTCCTGTGAATAGAATATAGATGAGTAACAGAGGGTTTTTTTCCATGACACATATAAAGCAGAGTACTGACCTGCATACAATAACATTTAACACATTAAGGTAATTGAGGCCACTGGGAAGAAGATTTGCCAGGACAGGGGAGACTTGGACTCTACATTAACACTTGGGCAAAGTCTACAAGGAAAATGGACTTTTTCCTTTGGAGCTGGGCACAGTCTTGCAGGCAGAAAGGAAACTGGAAGCCAGTGGCAGGGTCACGTTCAGAGCCCACTCCATAGTGGTGACCACATTTGCGCACAACCAACTTCATCAATCAGAAACGTGCCATGTAAAATGTTAACTGTGAAAAAAAGAACAGCCAGGAGACTGAACAACAGCAGAGTGCAGAAACAGAAATTACATTTAAAAAATGCTTTTTGTTAGTCTTTTGTTTCTTGAAATACATTTTAGTATAGTAAAAACCACCACATAGTGTAGCACTGACTCCTGTGGCTTCAGCTGGGACATATCAAAAGATCCTGGTACCAAAAGGAAAAGTGTTTACAGTCTTTGTTTGCTTTTTTTTGTGGCCTTTGTTTTGTTTTGGTGGTGGTATGTTTTGGGCTTTGTTTGTTTGTTTGGGGTTTTTCATTTGTTTGCTTGTTTTTAATGGGAACACATATTTTAATTTCCTTGAAGTTTATCTGGGAGAGTCCTAAATTTGGTAACACAAAAATCTACTCATTTCTGAAAATCCTGGCCACCGTCTCTATGACTGGATGCGGTTTGCCCTCTGTGCTTTGAGACTGAGAATTCAAAAATGCAGACCTAAAACAGCCAAGCTGCCCCTTTTTATCTGGAGGCTTTGGGTATCCCCCAAGACTTTTATATAAATGTAGTGCACTATGGTTTACATTAGAAAAGGAAACATTTATCTTATCACATTGATATCGGCTCAGTACAATATTACATTCTGGAATAAGAAAATATTGCAACTTTTCCTGAAAAGGTCAAGAGGTACTGTTTATCTTTGGGACATAATGAATTACACTGCATTGCCTCCCTAAGAACTCCAAGAGAACAGAACATGTTTTGACCCATAAGGCACAACTCAGTGCTCTGAGACAGTAGGTGGAATAATAAACAAACTGTAGTGTAATATTTCCAGCTTCAAAATTCTGTATAAATACAAACCTATGTGAGAAACTTGGTTAGCAGCTGGCGCTTAAGCTACTAAGAAAACTGTGTGGGACATTTCTAATAAGGGATGACCTACAAACCTTTTCAACCTCTTAACTGCATGCTAAATTAAAGTTTACTTACTTACACTATTCCATGTTAAACTTTATGGCTGCTCAGCAAGGTAATGTAATAGCTACAAGTTTATGGCTTCCACTTTTGTAGTCCGAACACATCTTTTTATTTATGAAAATCACATTCCCTGTTATGTCTGTCTGTTTAGCTTACACTGCAAGGATCACACTCTCATTTCACCCGTATTCATTGACAAATACTGCTCACTGTTCTGAAATGCTTCAAGTTAAGTTTCACAGTAAGTGATCAGAAGAGAAAAAAAGAATAAAAAAATGATAATTTAATCTGAAGTCCAAATAAATGAGACTTATGTCTCCTATTTCCTGCATCAAACGCAGTAACCTATAACTGTAAATTTTAGCGTAAAATCTATGATGATATTTACCACGCAAAAAAATGCTTTGCCCACAGAAAACAACAAAAATACAAGCAAACTTTTCATAACTTGATCTTCCAACAGCAGCTTATCCATAACTCACAAATTGTCTATGACGAATATTTAGTATGAAGTAATACGTGACTTAGTTCTGAATACTTTATTTTTGAAAATGAGTGAGAAACTGAACTAACGAACGAACGAAGGTCTGTGGGGAAGAAAATGAGGGTTAAACTAGAGACTAGTGGCAACCCAATGCCCTTGAAACCTCTAGTGAATGCTCGTGAATCTCTAGTGCTCTGCAAAGTTCTCCTTGTAATAATATTTTGTCTGGTGGGTCTCTGCATGCCCCTTTTCTGCCCAGAGCTGATGTGCTTATCTGCTATCTTCTAGCCACATAGTGCTCAGTTTTTAGTTCATCTCTTAATACAGTAAAGAAGAAGTTCTTACAGAGCTGGAATTTGTCTCAGATAGCAGGTGGGAGCTAACAGCACCAGGTTTTATAATCTGGTCACTCAATACAAGAACTCACATTTCAATTTATTCTGTCATGAGAACTTGAAACCCGCAGTTGTCGGAGGAGTATCAGTAGGCAGGGGGTGCTCTAACACATACTATGGACCTTTAGCAATGTGGAGCAGAAATAAAAGTAGACAAACCTGCAGTTAGTCCCACCTAGAATAAACAAGCACTACAGACAGGAGGACCTTTAACTTCCATTCAGTTCATAAAAGAGGTGAGAAATAAAGAAGAGGTGAATACAGCAATCTTATTTGTCAATAAAAAAACAATGAAGATCAAAATGAACCGTATTGTGACACTAAGCCTCCCTCATACCTACATACAGAAATGCCAGACAAGGCAAGATCACTGCATTAAAGTAGGTATGTGAAATAAAGTAACTGAAGAGACTGAACTTGGACCTATATTGTCTTGGAGAAAAAAAACACAAAATCACAGCTAGGTCCATTTTCCAAAGAATACATCAAGCACAGAAGTTTGTGGGATAAGTCAGGGTTTCATTAATAGGCAAGAACTTTTACCAACTCATACTGACAAAAAAATAATTCATTACTAGAAATAAAGAAATAGTAACTGTAATATAATAATATGTATCTTACAGGAGCTGGAGACGTGATCAAAATGAATTGACAGGGAGTTGAGATCATAGAGTTGTTCAGCAAACGGTCAGTGAGGAAAATTATTTGGAACATTGTTTGAGTCTGGCCCGTCATACAGAGAAGGAACTGTTAGAAGAATGTAGAGTGAAAATGAAAAGATTATTTCGTCTTTCAAAAATTCTGAAAACTAATCTGCATTAATTCTTTTGTTTCTGGCAGATCTTTTCTTTCCTCTGTTTTTTTTTTTTTTTTTTTGCAAGGGAACTAAGGAAACTAAAGCATAACAAATTATTTAAAGTCTCATCAAAGATATCCAGAGATGTTTCTGTGGAAATGAGAATAATACATATTTTGGTCCGAATTCAAGACAATGACCATAGCTGCCTCTGTCCAGAACTACAATGAACAAAACCACATACAGCACTCTTTCTCTTCTCGTTTTCTTTCCAAAGTATTTTTACTTAAAATTTGCCACAACCGAAGCGAAAGATGAGAAGGGAAAAATTACATAGTTATAGGAAGCTTAGATTTTTAATAACTTAATTAAAACCTATTGCATTTATGATAAATATTAATAGCCTTAAATAGGGCTACGCCTAGTTCTGCCAGTTGGCTCGTAAGTATTATCTGGGTCTTGAGGCAGAGTTTTTTTCAGAATAATACTCCTGATTTTAAGAAGAGTGCTTAGTATGCATAAAATTCCTGACAAATGACCTCTGATGTCCAAATTGCTAAAAAAATAAACTAAATTCATAACTATATAGTAGTAAAAATGAAATAATATAACCCACAATTCCCACACGCATAGCCAAGCTTTATCATCTGTCCCTTACCATTTAGCAAACTTCACATGTAAGTGGATAGCTTTCCTTTCCACACCTTACAAAAAAAATCCCTCAAATTTAAAACTAAAGGTTTGCTATATTTTATCTGACTTTGTTTGCATCTTATTTAACTTCTATCATGTCCTACCAATGGTTTTCTTTGTTTTTTATCCTTTCAAGTTAGGGCCATTTGGCATCCACAAATTTCTCACTGTATCTTTGAGAACCAAAATCCATAAATGACTTTTAAATACTGAGTTAAAACTTGTTCCTTCATATTCTTTTCAGATGTACCAATATCAGATAACAATGTTGAGACATTACAGTAATTCAGACCTGCTGAAAGGGCTGCCTGTATCTTCAGAAAGTCAGGTCACCATCCTCTGAAGAGGACTGAGGATATTCCTGGATTCTTTGGGCATCTCAGATTTAACACTTGGCCTCTCTAAGCAGTCTTCATCTTTTAGAACTGGGTTTTGGCTTTAAGGAACATTTATGAAGGGCTTGGCTAGCTCCAGATACTTAATCCTGGTTGTGTATTTAGAGTGCACCAAGGGCCGTGGATGCCAACTAGGAAGTCACTGACAGCGCTGCTGAAGAGACATGATGGCCTGGCACAACACGGAGAGTTGCAGACTGAAACTGTACCCTTGATGCACCCTGCACATTCTGAGCAAATATGGAGAAAGAAGGTACCGCCTGAGGATCTAAGGAGATTCTGGAGGCCAGCTTAGGAAATAGGAGAGAGACTGAGAAGAAGAACACAGTTATGATTTATTATCGTTCAAGTGCTTCCAACCCATAGCAGTAGGAAATGAAGCAGTGGTCATCCTTGGAAAGGACAAAGAAAAAGGCAGTTCTGCCTTGAGGAATCTTCACATCATGTTCACATCACAGGGACTGTTACAGTTACAGTTAGCCCTTATAGCACTTGTCTGATCCCTATGTGTAAAAAATTATATTTCGTACCATTCTTCTCTTACACAGCCAGAGAAAGCTTTTCTCCTTCAAACTGAATTTTCTCTATTAAGCTTCAGCTGGATATAAAAGGGCCTGTATGGACAGGAAGGATAGGAAAAGCCCTTAGGACATTTACTGTAGTTAATCATAAAAAGGAAGAAAAAAAAAACAAAGGTATTTGCTCATCACATTACAAAGAAACAATTAGGGGATATCAGGCCTTGCTAACAGATTTTTATTATTAGGGAAATCATTAAAGAACAGCAAAATCTCCAATCAGAAATTACAGAACATAGTGCTAGACACTAGATAAATACACTACAAGCAGACTTTGTAATAGTTCGGAAAACATGTTCAAGGAGGTTATGGGGCTACTGAGTGGAAGGATGACTTAAGTTTTGCTGCTCAAAGTTTCTCATGCATCTCTTGTGACTCAACAATATAAAAATAAAAGGTTAAAAAATGCTTTAAACATCTATTCACATAAACAGTATAAAGATTTTTTGGCCTGGTTTAAAAGTGATTAAAACCAGCCCAAAACCAACAGGATAATGTGTTAAGAGAAGATTTAAGTAGCAAGAATCCACACAGTAGCAAAGCTGGAAGATGCTAGCCACTTTGCTGTATGCAGGTATGTCCTAATCTGCATTACGGATACTTTAGCACGTGAGAAGATTAATATCAGGATATGTAAACATGTCTGCTCATCACTATTACAACCAAAATGGGGTTAGTAGGGACTGATACACCATAGTGGCAAATTATGGTATAAGTTTTGAGTATACCATATTTTGCCCCAAATTTATACTTCTGAATGTTACTGTCGATACTTAATGTGTTTTTTTCTTCTCCTTTAATTTTTTTTCCCAAGCAGCACATGGGGACGGACTTCTGACCCACTATCTTATAAACTGTTCCATGTGTATACCCAAACAAAAATGACATGAAGTTAACGTAAGAACGCAAACTAGTAACCTAGGATAGTATTTTTGCAGCATTTTTACTAAAAAAAAAATAGAAATCTTTAAATAAGAGTTGTCAGTCGGAACAAAATAAAGTTATGGTTTTACACAAGCAGAATTGTAAGTATGGTAATGAATGGAAGGAAAGAGAAGAACCAAGTATCTTTCATTATCAGCAGTAATGTCATCCAGCACCAAACAGCAGTCATGTAATTAGAATTGCTCTGAAGCAGCAAAAAAAGCACACTGGTCACTCAGGTCTTTTTGCAACATGAGTTTTTATTGAATTTCTGTTCTTGACTATGGCAGCTTGTTCTGCTCCCAAGCATACACCCTTGAAGCTTCATGGCTTCAACCTCAATCCTCCCCATCACAGTTCCTTCTCTCTCTTTTAACTGATAAGTATTTACCCATGTACATGCAGAAACCTGCAGCTTCTTCTCCCTCCTATGCTTCTTTAGTTTCTTCCTACAAATTCTACTAAACACCAAAACCTATACAGATATTTTTTCTTCTATTACAGAGAACTTTATATAATCTAGACAAAGGTCCTCTGAAAATAGCCCCTGTAACATGCAAATAAAGCCATCTGCCATCTTTAAGAACAGACTACGATCTGAGCCTAAACAGAAGAGTTCCTGTCTCCCAACATGGCCTGCATGCTAGAAAAAAAAAGTATTACCTAAATTATGACTTGAATTCCACTCAGAATAATGAATTCTCAGCCACTGTTTAAGACAATGCCTTTTCAAACCATTCCAAGAAAGCCTTTAGCTGAGGAAATTTCCTTGATAGAGTATGTAGTTAGCCATGGCTAGGAAAACAATACCTCATTGTTGGTGAGAGAAAAACATATCATACCAGGAGACGTGTTTTGAATGCCTTCATCTGTAGCATGGACACTGTTTCAGTAAGTTTCAACAATAAAGAAAGTGGCAGAAAACAGGCTGCTTCTACTGCAAAATCAAGCAGGGCTAAAAAAGCTTGACATGACTATCAAAAGAATTCATTTGAAATTTAATTTAGAATCAGAAATCATTAACCAATTTACATTTTAAATTCTCAAACAATTAATCGTATATTCGTGTAGTTAATGTGGGGGAGAACATGATATATTTAAATCCCAGCTATAATGTTCAAAAATATCAATTCACTTTAAATGGAGAACTGTATGTACCATTCCTGTAATCATCAGGCTGTCCTTATTTTTTCTACTCAGTCAACTCTGTGATTTCCATATCCCTGTATTTCACCTCTGCTCAGTCTCTTGCCTTCTCTTATCCCCATCAGCTTTAGGATCAACTGACTTTCTGTTGATGCTTTGCTACAGCAAGATTCGCATAAATGCCACCTGTGTGCCTCCTGGTGCCATAAGAGCTGGCTAATGCAGCAGGTACAAGTCTCAAGGTTGAGATCTGGGGAAGGACCATCTTTCTAATCTCTTAGGAACTGATGCTTTGGCTTGCTGATGCATGTATCTTCCCTACTACTGCCACCAAACCTAAATTAAGCTATCACAGGTATGCCACTTCTCAATTGCCTGTACTGCCATCATTATAGCCAGTTCTATTTGGACATCTTTGGATGTTTGAACATCTATGTGCAGAGGATAATGGCTATAGCTGAATTTTGAACTCATTCTTCATGGGGGAAAATATTCAAAGGACTGATGCATCAAGGAATGCTCAGGGCACAGGAGAATCACAGTACCACCATCCGCTCTCGGCTTGGGCTTGTGACTTTGGAACATGCAGAAAGAAATGCAGATAGTGGTCATTATACTTCTTTCAAATGAACAATGTGGTTTCATCTTAAACAAAAAAAATCCCTATCTCAATAAGTAGAGAAAATTTGCTATAGAGAATGAAAAAAAAGAAAAAAAAATGCCTCATCCTTACATTTTACAAATTACTATGTTAGTACTGAAGTTCTGTGCAAATGTCTTTATTTGACGAATGCACATAGGTAACAAATTGTATTTTTAAAAAACAGACATCAAGCCTTATTTGCTAGGAAAAACCTGACTTTTTGAAAAGGCAACTCTGAATAATGCTAGCAGGGCCAATGTATTTTTTTTTATTACAATATCAAAATATTGTGTGCAGTAATTACAAATTATATTAAACTAATAGAACAAACAACATTCTTGATTCACACAAAAATTACCTCAGCCTCGGTTTCTGTGATATACAAAAAATAAAAGGGTACAATAGCTTTCTGTCTGTTACTTCTGCCTGTGCCGTGCCTGAACAGAGGAAAAGAGTTTCACTCCTGTTGTTTATTGATTTTCTAGATTAAGAATCCCAGTGAGAGAATTGTAACAGACAACCATAAAATTATTTTTGGTGTGCTTATTTGCCTTTCCCTTGCATCTATTTGGCCTGTGCCTGTAGACAATTATGCGTTCCAGCCTAGACTCAGGTGCTAATAATGAAGGACAAATAGAATCATATGTGTAAACTTCCCCTTCTGATGAAAATTTATATTAACTTTCTGCCACTGTAAACAGAACTGCATAGCTCAGCGTCCCTGATGAATTGGTGATGAATTCAGTCATTTATATACCAGGAATCTGTGCATTTATGGGAAAAGATGAAAACCGTCTGTATTGTGTAACCTTGCACTTTTTGAGTAAGAAAAAGAAAACACCAGCCTGTTTAGTTCATCACTTCAAGTGTGTAAATTTCAGCTCAAATACCAGATTTCGGCAGGACTCTCTCGGTCTCCACTTCAGGGATCCCTGCCAATATAAACAAGCCAAACAGTGCAGAGTGCCATGTTATCGCTACAACTGTGAACTTATACACTCGCAGTCTCCTATAAAAATTGTTATGAATATCTTTGCAATACAACAGAATCTTTGTTACAGGCTGAAGCTGGACACTTTTGACAGTTTGGCAGCTCTACTGGAGAACAAAGTCGTTTGGGGCAGATAAGTACCTGGCCAGCTTTGTTATACCTAAAACATGCTAGCCCATTTTAAAAGCTGCATTCTTCTCAGCACTGCCTGGCTTTTGTTTTTTCTTCTATTAGCTGTTTAAAACAAGACAGATTTCTACAGACCTATACATGAAAATAATTATGTATGTTACAAAGACATAGGAGAAATACCTTCAGAAGCATTTAAATGCCAGGCTGCAAAGCAAGCAGAGTCAAGTTTTTAACTACAAACCAGTTACATGTCCACACATTAAAAGTCTGCAACGGAATTAAAAATCTCTAGAGCTACCAAATACTTGAACTTCATTCTAATAAACTGAATATTCTGTGTAAGTCTAATATATTTGCACAGTGCTGCACAAACGTGAATATCAAAGACAGCAAGCAGTTATTTTTTACAGACAACTTTACCACTTCCACTATAAACAAATACTCATACAGGAAATTTCATTATTTTCCTTACTGGATAAGTTCGGTACTCAATATTGAACAGAAACTTTGGTTCTCTACAACAGCAAACAAAGGTATTCTTAGCCCCAGGTATCACACAAATGACACGAAAATCAAAGGAAAACAGAATATTTTGTACAACCTCAAGGGAGAAAAGTAATCATTAAATCTAGATAAATAACTCTTTTCCCAAACTCCATGGCAATCTACAATTCCCATTTTCTCACCATATCCATATACTCATGGATATTTCAGTACATGTAAACATATTAATGCAGCATTATGTAATATCTTAAAAGATTTTTCTTTGCAACAGGCAGCTAAAAATCCTGCTATGAAAGTGCAGGGTATTTGCTCCAAAACAAAAAACAAACCCACCCTATTGCCAGAGAACTGTAAGACAGAATTTAAACCATCTGAAGAGATTTTTTTTTCTAAGCATTTGAAAATATAGTTGAAATACACAGAAAGGTAAATTGTTTTTCATCTTAACTTGAATGTAAGTGGATAAATCACTTGTATTTGAGAAGACAATAGCTTGTACTCTATGTTTCACTGGTTATGAGATTGCACACCTTTTCATGATACACTTTATCTCAAAGTTGTCTGTGGCTGTTCCTATTACGCTGTGTGCATGACCTTTTAGTAAGCCGAAGAAGATACAGTTATCTTCTTTTCTGACATGCAACATCTATCAATCAACATGTTTTCACGTAATTTATTCAAGGCAAATAGCAGCTCCTAAGGCTAGTGAACCGCAGCACTATCCCAGTGATTTTGATTAAGGAACAATGTGCATGGCTTAGGTGAGAAATGAAAAATGCACACCACTGTTGATAAAGATGTAACTGCAACAGTGAATGGATCTGAAAGACCCAAATGTATATTTTAAAGGGATTCACAGGAACTAACACAACCTGGTATCATAAATACAGGAGATGTGTTATTTGATGAACTTCTAATGTTACCAGTTTGGTTTACCTTTAGTTTTTAAAGGAATGCCTGTGTAGTTTTCTTGGCCTAATCTACATTTTTCTCATTGAATCAAGAATGTAAATTAAGACAAAATGATTCTTTTTCAATTTCATGCTGAAGTAGCTCAAGTTAGTGAACGTAATTTCTCCTAACAAGAAAAATTTATCACTGTACAGCTCACTCAGTCGCCTCGTGTAGTGAGTTGCCGTATGCATTTATGGAAGTGAAAGGATAAAAGGATTGATAAATGTGGCAAAGGAATGGTCCCTTTAACTAATTCAAGGCAAGGCAAGCACAATTAAATGACTCTTACCAAACTAGGAAATGCAAAGATCATTGCATCATCTATGTAATAATCCTCATCTCTTGATGGAATGTGGTTTATTTTTCACTATGACTGATTTATTTACTTTATCCTGAAATAAGTCTTTCCTTGGGAAAAAGAAACAAAGTTGCCTTATTTTTGCACACTCTTATTTTAGTTATACATATATAAGTATACATACATAAGTATATAAGTAAGGTATTTTAAAGTAATCGTTTATGCTTTATGTTCTGCAGAAGCTTCCTCATACATTTGGTTGGAGATGCAACCACAGTTCCATAGGCCTTTAATGCCACATGATAAAAATGAGAGCATTCTGCCTTATCATGGTGGAAAGATGGTTTTGTTTTTTTGTCTTGCACAGAATTAACTATATTCTAAAATTCTAAATTGTAATTTCAATTCTTGAATGATTTGCTCAAGCCCTATCATTTCTGGTGTGCTATTCACGCAACACATACAAATTTCATTTACATTTTGCAACTGAGACTCCAAACAATTATGTTGTTATTTATATTGTCAGAATGCCTGAGTCATAGACTAGAAATCCATTGTGCTGTTACTGTACAAATACTGAACAAACTGGCAATCTCTGCCCCTTGGAGGTTACCAGGCAAGGACAAGACAAGTAAAATACATGAATACACGCATAACAGACAGAGAGGAAATTACAATGAGACAATAAAGTAACACTGGCTGCATGACAGTCAGTGATCTTTGTACACCATCCCAGCCATTGTCTATATCTAAATACGTCTCTGAAGAAGAAGAATGAAGCCATTACTGATGTACTCAATCAATCCATTGGAATCATGTTACAATGAAAAATTAGAAAAATGGGCAACTTTAATTGACAAAAAAAGCTCAAAAAAAGTTGATGGATAATGACATTCGTAAATCAAGGGAAGATTACCTGCAGTTTATTTTAAGTGGTGTAACAAACAGGAAATACGTGTTAAGGTACAAATAAAGTAAGACGAATTCACTACTCACATTTGCTAAATTTCTCTATAAGAAATTAGAAGCTTCATTTGCTTAATCCCTCTCTTAACATTTAAATCCAACTACACAATCTGTATTAGTTAGGTAACATTTAAAATGTCTCTAATTACAATAGCTTTGCATATCTACCTGCTTCATCCCAACAAATTAGACAAGTTTTTTTTGGTATACATTTTACCAGGTATGACATCGGTTTGGTTCAATATGTACCAATTCACTGGACTAATCCAATCTAATCTAAACTGGTTAATCTAACTGAAAAATGTTTAATTAGAAGGCAGGAGGAAATTTCTGTTCTACTCTGTTTTGGTAAAAAACTCATTATATAGGTGACCCCTCGGAAGGAGCTCTGAAAGCTCATAAATACAGATGTATAGCCAAAGAAGAGAGGAACCTGTTAATAAAGAGTCAGAGGTCCATTACTCTTCCACTTGGACAAGGAAGAGGGCTTGGACATACTTTCCCCTCTTTCTTGGCCAGAACCACACAGCTCTCCTACTTCACTGCCCTTAACACTGAGTTTACTTTACTGTTTCAATATTAACTTTAATTGTTGAACACAGGCATGCTTTTGAAGGTTACTGGTACTTCTTGCCTTTATAAACCCACCATTTTTGTTGTCTCTGAAACAGAGGTTACTTCTGTTGCAGAAACATGAATGTTTGAATACCCTGGATCAGTTCACTAGCTGTATGCTAATACACCAGCCTGCAGAACCTGATTTCAATGGACAATCTTCAGTCCTGTGCGTTTTTGCATTTATACAGATGGTTAGTAGTACTATTGCCTTTCAGCCTCTTAGCAGTTGTCAAAAATAACAAAGGATGGATTTATTAATTGCAGTAATGTGTAGGTGCCCAAATGAGGGTCCCATTAGATTGGATGCTGCACATGTATGGCATAAAAAGATCAGGCAAACACGCAACAGGAAAGAGCAAAAGGCAAGGACAAACCAAGTGTTTCTGGTTACTACAAATGAAGAGTTTCAATCCACTCATGGACTAGCCACTGCTGGGCTCGCTGCAGACACCACATGGATGGGAACTTCACGGACAGCAATACACAGAGGGGATTTACAGTTTTTTATGTGAAACTACTCTCAAGCCTAGTGACAGCATGGGAGAAAGCATGATGGTGGCTGAACAAAAATGGACTAATAAGCAGTGAAGGCTGGAATCACTGGCAGAGTGGAAATTAAAGTTGTGGTTTTGGTAAAACTATCCAGATGAGATTGTAGGAAAAAGGGAGAAGATTTGGAAGTACTGAGAACATGTAAGAAGTCCACAATCTTCCTTTCATCCCCAGTTCTTACAGACTGATTACAGACAAGGAGTCCACTATGCATGAGAATGAAAAAGCTAAGTTGCACAAGGAGGGACAGAATCAGAGAAGAAACAGAAGTGGAGACGAGAGATGAGGGGTTGGTTCTTGGAGTCTTCACGGTCTTTTGGAAGCCAGGAAAACACTGTAACAACAGGAACAGAAAAGGGATGACTGTATCGGATAGCTGTGCAGTCTAAGAGTAGTGATTAGAAGAAGATGAAAATAATACATGCATGACAGAAAAGGAGAAATTAGATTCAGGACAATAATGCTGATATTCAGAGGTCTTCACCAGCTACAGTAAAGGTTCCAGTCCTCTTACCAGGTATTTCAGTGAAATACTCAGCAGGGATAGGATTCTCCTTCTGGACCAAGGCAAAACAAAGGTGAAATGAATTTTAAGACAGTTGACTTCAAGGAGATTTACCACCCTTGTTATTCTTGCACAAGTAGATAAACTACTTTTTAGAAATGGTAGCAACTACTGACTTGGTTGAAACGTTTAGGGTGTGACTACTTTACCACTGTTTTAACCACATGAATGTTAGAAATCACCCTGAAGATCTGAAATAGTGTTTTCCTCATTCAGAATCTAAAAATGACATCATCCCAAAACTGATGTTTATTTACTCTTTTACTTTTTGGGATTGCAGCAGTTGATGTTCATTACTTTTTAAATGCACTCAAATGGAGAGATACATTGCACTGGATGTCCCACAGCAGAAAATTACAGACTATTCAATAAGGAAAATCCCACAGTCTTTATCAGACCTTCTAAACATTTCATTTAACTAAGATAAAAGGTGACCTAGAGGTGGCCTTACTATTGGGCAGAATGGATCTTGGGGAGACCAGGATTCAAGTTCCTCTTAGCTGTTCATGTTCAGATGTAAACTGAGTGATTATTTGCATAAAACATGGATTACAGCCTAAAAGCCTAAAGTTGTGTGGAGGTAGGAGGGAACCAGTATTTCTTTGAGAGCCATTTTGTTTATGTTATAGCTTCTCAGTTTGCATTTCACCAAATGACCTTTCATCTTTTCACCCTCTGCTAGGTGAACTTTCTCGCCAGCCCAGAAAGCTTACTGCTGCTGTCAGGAAAGGTGTTAGCAAACAGTGTGCATACCCTACGTACATGCAGTTACAAACAAATGAGCAAATCGTATACTGTTCATTGCCAAGTGGGAACCATATCTTCAGCTGCAGTCTAAATATGATCAGGCTAGTATTCACATTAAACAAGAAAGGGAAAAAGAAAAAAAGAAAAAGAAGACCCTTCTTCCCAAAGTAGAGAATGTCTTCTGTGCTGATTTTAAGATGTGCATGAAATTCTACAGAAAGCAACTGTATTTTTTCCCATAACTTGTGTTCTAAACTGAGTTTTCCCACGGCAAAATAAATTTAAAGACAGATCAAGCTGAAACAGTCACACAGAACAGAGACTTCAAAAATACTTGATCCATGTGCCTGTTTCAGATTTATCAGTGGTTATAGTGATGTAATACTACCAAAGTACACGATTTTAGACCTAAAGTGGTGTAAGTGAAGCTTCAAAAATACTAGCAAATTGTACCAGAAGCTACCATGAAACTGGCATGATAAAAATTACTTTTAGTCTGTAGGGCAAAATCTGTAAAAAAAAAAAAAGGAAGAGCAGAGTGCTAGGATAAGTTCAAAATAGTTTAGGAATATGGGGATGGATCCTCCAAATCATGTGCAGTTGGAAGAGCTTATAGTTCTCCTTGGAACTAAACTGACTATCTAGAAACAAGTGAGAGACTAAAGACAAAGCTATGGAAAGAAGATGCATGAAGGAAAACTGGGGAGTATAATGTTTAAGGTTTAAATTTAACATTTCACAAAGTACAGGTTGTCAAAGGAAAGAGATGTACAAAACTAGATCATAAACAGCCCTCCAAAGGCAGGAGGCTTAAGATGCAAGGTTTTTGTTACCACAATGAATGTACAGGGAAAAGAACAACTGGGGAAAATGGTCAAAGAAATACAGAGTTATCTAAGAAACTTCTCCTTTAGAAGAAGCTAAAAAACACATACAAAGACATGCAAAAAGAACAGCATGAAGTCTGGAAAGAACTCCTGATGTCAAAATGAGTGTCTCTGGTGCTACAAAGAAGGAAGAAATACAAAGAAAGACTTGAGTGCATGAGAGAAGGTAAACCTAAATGGTTATAAAACAAATTGAGATTGATATGAAGAAAACCCAGACACCAGAGGGAGAGGGGAAATTTTAAGTAAAGACAGAAAATGCATGGCTAGAGTGCCAACATAACTGTGCATTGATTATCAGCAACAGCCCATCTCACCACACCAGTTCCTCAGCAAAAGGTACCATATGTAACAACCTATCTAATGGTTGTAACAGCAGATGAGGTCTACGGCATAGCTCCTACATTGCTTTCTGTTCACATTATAACCAACACATCTGATAACCTGCATCCCATTAAAAGCACCAGCCCCAAAATATTCTGTAACCATAATGAGAAGGGGGAAGCAGAAGCAAAAGGGCTATTGGAAGAAAGCAGGCCCCTTGGGCACGGAACCCAAACTGCTGCTGGGCTAAAGTGGTTTGGCTTTCCCCTGTTTAATGAATATTACTGCTTCGCATACTGACTGAGAATGAAGTGTTTTTGTTTTCACAAAACATTAGTTATAAACTAGTAGGGCTGCTGGCTTTGCATGCATATTACTATTTTTGGGTATTTGTATTTTCAACTAAATATAAAAATCAAGAGGTCAATGAATTATAACATTCAATAAGAATTTCTGGCTGTCTGATAACCACCATTAACACTGGTTCAGTTATTTACATTTTAACACTATCACATGTCCAAAACCGGCTCCTCTACTTCACTAATATATAAGCCATTAGCAAAGATTTCCCAGATAGTTTAAGAAAACAAATTCCAGCCTACACAGCATTTACTGAATTGGTTTCCCAGATAATTTATTAGACATTTGTGTTTTGTGACTGGTCATTTAAGTCATATAATATTGCCTTCACTCCCTGGTTGAAAGATTGAGGGACTAAAACTTCTTAGCTTAAATAAAAAGCAACAAAGGAGAAACAGCAAGTACTGCTGTGTGGGCATAAGTAATTCTGTTGATATAGGAATGGTTATATCCATTTTGAAATAAAAACATAGCATTGCAATAATATTTAATTTTATTAATTAGAAATAAGAAAATAATCAAATACTATTCAGGAGTCAAAGAAACATTTTTGTTGTGAACTCCAGTGAGAAGACTTTCAGTTACAGCAACCAGCGCTAATGCGCACACACTATTATTAAATCGAGTTTTGTATACTGTTTACTATTGATTTTAAGAAGAGTATCTACCTTACATGATTTATAGGCTGAATGCCCAGTGAGCAAGGTATGCAGTTTACTCCCTGATTCTCTGAACCCAGTTTCTAAGACCTGCCAGTCATCATTTAACCAGCTAAAATGGGCAGCTGTGTTAGAGGAGTGCTTTTTTCACACAGAACCTAACGGCATCTGAACAAATATGAATAATACCTGAAATACCATTTTAGCAGTTAGTAGGGCTTGAAAATGTCTCTGAAATTTATTTGTCCTTGGCTAGCTTCTGGTGTTATATACTGTAGACTTGAAGCAGAAACAGAATACTACTGCCTTGCCTTAAAGTGACTTGTAAGGAAGGTGGTAACACTTTCCTTGGTGGCTGGCACAGGGCTATTCCCTGGAAAGAGGACTTGCCTGGTAAACTTGTGCAATCAGAGCTTGTCAATACCTGAGATAGGGACGAGATAGAAACAAAAGCCACACAAACTCTCAATATGTTCTCTTCCTTTAGTAGCACATGCAAGAAGGACGGGTGACCTAATGAAGCAATTTCCTCCCTTGAGCTGCAAGCCATGCACCTTGCTACCTTGACCAGCCTTATAGAAGGCTATTTGAAAAATCACCTGAAATTCCTGTATCTCCAGTAACAAGAAAACTTTGAAAAAGATATAGAAATGACAATACTCCTTGAAGAACAAGGTGTTTCAGAGAGAAAAAATAGTTTGAATTCTTCAAAGTTAGGAGGGAAAAACGGGAACATGGTTGAGGGTTAACACTATGCATGTAATGGAGCTATTAACTATAGTTGTGTGGTTTGGGTTTTTTTGAAGGTATACAAACTTTTTAAAACATATTAATCTGCATCTTCCACTAGCAATCTGCCATCCTAGTTTTATGTGTATTAAACAAACTACATCTTAACAGAGTATGTGCCTTTCAAATGATGACATGCCTGAACTCAATGCAGAACTAATATAAAACATTAGGTCTGCTAAAAGGTAAACCAAAACCTATTCTCTTTCCTCAGCCTCAGACAGAAATTAATGAAGTCATCAGGGTGCTGGAGCAGTTGGTAAATGCAAATGCTACCTTAAGGATTGCTTATACCGCAAACTTTAAATAGAAAGGGGTGGAAACAGGAGCTACTCAATCACTGGCTAACTGGGACTGTAGGGGTGAGATTTAGAAACACTATTAATAGCCAACTGCTAGAGAACTGGGAATTTCTTTTAATTGTTTCCATTTTCAGGGGAAAAAATAAATAAATAAAAAATTCCTCCAACCTTCAATGTTGTGCAATTGTACAACAAGGGATACACAAACCATGAGTTTCCAGATGTTCTGTTCAACTAGAAAAAAGGTATGGTATTTATCAGGTACATATACTATGAAATTAAAGTTTAGAATTATACATAGCCACATTACAACCAACAAGGACAAGCAGCAGGAACAACCAGGAGGGACAAAGGGCCACATCTTCAACTCTCTCGACACTGAAGGACTCTTCATTGTAATCTCACAGTTAAAAACTAGTACTGTTTTAAACTATTTCTGATCATAAAAAGAAAGTCACTGATCAGTTTCAAATTAAAACATACTCATCTACCTGCTGAACAGATGAACACAAGTACATTTTCTAGAGGTCAATGAAGTTGATAGGCCTCCGAATGTCTCTGACAGCACAGCAATCATGGCCTTTTCTGTAGTACCTCAATTGCTATATGAAAGGAAGAGAATGGGGCAAAGAGTTGATTGGATCTGACAGGGAGGAAGCATGATCTAGGCCATCCATAATATTGCCAAAAAGTTGTCCTCTAATTAAACAAGTAACTGTAATTGTATGTTTTTTTCCTTCATGCTCAAAGCAAGATAATGGTGAAGCGAGCTCTTCCTAGTAAGAACAAGCTGAAAGCATCAGAAAAGTTTCTAATAATAAAATGCCTTGTAGCATAGCAGCAGTTATAAAAACATATCCAGACAGAGGCAGTCCTGTATGGTCATCTTGACAAACAGTAAGATTTCAGAGATTTACAGCACTGCTTTGACTTACCCCAGAAAAACAACACTACTGTAATGTAGATGACACCACAGCCACTGATTATAATTCAGTTATACTGGAGGGTATTTGAAGTTGCTGGTTTGTTAGGGTTTTTTCCTATTATTTTTGAAACCCCTTCAAAGACACAGCATTCTTGGCTCTTTATGAAACAAACTGTCTTTTCACTGTACTGCTACAACACCTTGCACAAACTTGAATAAGTTTTTAAGACCCAGTAATACAAGTTCTCAAAATAAGACATCACTTCCAAGCATCCTTCTCAGTTGCACATGAACCTTCAAGTCCTTATAGCACAGAGTATCTTTCCCACTTCGGTTTCACTTAATTATGATTTTAAATTGGACAGGGAAATCTGTCCATACGTATTTAAGACACTCTTATCTCTCTTCCTAAGAAATTAGTTGGAACTGGGTGGTACGCATCCTACTACAAATAATATTAATTTTGTTACATTGCACATTAATTTTCAGTAGCTAATTTAAAGCAACAAATGTAGTTTTTAAACATACTTACAAAAGAAAACAAAGATTCTCTTTGAGGTCATATCTGAATATCTAAATTTTTAGATAACTGGCATCACAAAGAGCAGGATTATCAATCTTTCCATCGATGCCTGCTAAAATGTATTCTAACCTCTTAATCTTGTTGCAAAATCATGGTTAGAAGCATTACAAGAGCATGTATCTCAAGACAGACAGAAGTTACAAAAGCAAGCAAGGCTTCATCTTCTGTCCCAAGCAGAATCAGGTACCTAACAAACTAGTTTCTGTGTTTCGCTGGGTTGGATTTTTCTTGGTTTTTGTATAACTGGTTGGTTGATTGGCTTTTAAACTGTCTCCACCTTACTAAGATTTAGACCAGAAAAGTTAATTTTCAGGTGTGAACTGAATGACAACTCCAAAAGGACATTACAGGATGGCTGTAATATTATATTTTCTGTCTAAAAAACTACAATCATAACCCCCTCATGTTATAATGGTGACCACAATGCTCAATGGATTTCAGTTCAAAATTCACTGTTAACTTGTGTTTGCTGATATTTATTCATGTTTAAATCCCCCAATAACAGCAGCAGAGCTAACTGTACTGTAAAGCATATTTCAAAGTCAAATAAAGTTCATCTTTGAAAGACCTGCAAGTGAAAAGCCCAAGTTTTCTTTAATAAAATTATTCAGTATAAGACAAAATGATGTGATAATGTACCATTCTTAATAGCATCTCATGCTAATATTTCTATTCTTTATGTTGCCTAAAAAGTCTATTTGATTAAATTAGACCAGAAAATTTGCTTTCACATGTATTTTTTACTCTGATATTTGACCAGATTTAATTAGAAAAAAGTTAAAAATAGATCACCCATTTTTCATAAAAGGTATCTATTTAAAATCAATACTTTATAACTTAACTTCTCTGATGCTTCTTAGTTATACCTTTTACAATGCTATTGAACAATTTTCACAATAATCAGCATTTTTTTAACAACATAAAATGTTTTTCACTGATTTTTGTATCTTAATGGGACTTTCTGTTATCCAAAATATATTCTAATAGGCACAAAAGACTATTTTCTGTGATGGATACCGGTTAATGATGACAGCTTTAATACTTTGTCAAGTGCAATTTGCAACTTGATTTCTTAAGCAAAAATAATACCCAAAGATGAAGCCAATCTTAGCTGTTTTTACATTAAATCAGTTTTATTTCCAAAAAGTACAAATGGAGCTGTGTTTTATTGCTATGACTCTGAAAGAAATATATTTTTAGGTCCCCTTATTCTTGCAACGATTGCTACCCCATCACACAGCAATTGTTTTAAAGATGTATCAAGAAAAGGATGGGCAATTTCCGGCTAGCTATTTAAACTGCAGCCTTCACATCCAAGACATTGCTGCTGATCAATTTACCTTTTGATTAGAATTCAGAAAACGTGTGGGAACAATATTTTAAAACCTGCACTTTTGAAATCCCATTGAACTAATGAGGCGGATCAAGGGACCACCACTATATTCCTAGTGTTTTTTGTTGCTTGATCCTCTTCAACAGGATTTCAAGAGTTTAGTTTTTAAAAAGAGTTCTGTATTTTTTGTTCACTCATAATCAAATAGGAAATCAATGAACAGTCATGCCCTGGATGGCTCTAATTTGGGTAGCTGGTCTGAAACGATGCTGTTTCCTACACCTATGAAGCAAAAATCCCCCCAGAATGAAGAATACTGTTGATTCAAGAGGAGATGAATATATACCCTGCTTGTTTTATGGTGACCTAAACATCCTGACCTACATTTGCCCCTGATTTTTTATTTCAGTGAGTGTTTTGGGTTCAAAGATGACTCAAGAGAAGGCTCCAAAATTCCACTTCTGTTAATGCCACTTTTGCACTGGACTATTAGCTACCATCACTACTTATTATTGCGTGACCCTGCAAAGTGCTGCAGCTCCTTTGGAGAATAAAAGTGAAGAATATTTAGGGGTCATGATTAATGGCATCACAATGAAATATTTAAACATGAATGACTAATTACATCAAACCAGGCTCTCAGGCACCTTTTAAAAATAGTTCAGCTTCTGTTACTAAAACATTAGACATCTTGACAAAATTTTTAACAATACTTTCTATGGAAAAAAAAGTGTTCGTTTTCAACTGTAATTCAATGGGGACTTTGCATATAAAGCTGTTTGCCAGTAACAGGCCAAAAGAAAGTGGAACCTGTAGGTCAAATATGGTGTTGCTGGCATGAATATAAGAAAGATTATTCTCTTTAAAAATGCAAACTTGTTTGAATATTGCTGTATATCTTAGTATGAGAAATAAAGAGCTGATTGTTACTTCTCTTATTTTGTGTTAGCTTATGTTTGGATTAGACCAAGACATGTTTGTGTCTGATAACAAGTTTAGTACTTCTAACAAGAGTTTTCCAACAAGAGAGCTACAGAAGATCAAAGCCTGCATAAAGCTACTTAAAATGGGTTATGAATAAAGATGCACCAGCTGAGATTTGGGGATTCACTTTGCCCTTTGCTAGAAGGTACATGAATGGATCCCAAAAGGATCCTGAACCCAAAATGACTACTTACCTATTAGGCAACAGCTGTTTAGCAGGGAAGCATTTGGTGAATCATAGTACTGGTTGGAGTAACCTCAAGGATATGTTATATTTTTCCCTGATGGACAGATGACGGTTATTTATGAAATATTATGGATTCAATCTAAAATCCTGACTGGGGTATCCAGCAAAACGTTTGTACCATAATGCTCATTAAATTCACATAGGAAACAATCTAAGTGGCTGCCGGTCATTTGTGATACTATTACCATAGTTCACCAAAATAAATGGTTCCACAATGGAGAAAGGGAGAAGAAAAATATCCTGAAGGCACTAAGGAAAAGGAAGCTAAAAATATATTCTTTTCTCAATATTTCATTGAGTCAATGTACCATTTCCAATGGTTTTAATGAGGGCTCATTTTCTATGATGAAAGTCTTTAACTCAAGACACCTTCACAAATCAAGCTGAACTAAATCTGTTACCACAGCACTGAAGACTGGTTGTCTGCTGTGTTCATGAAGTATGTTTGAAGCACCCTCTTTCACCCAAATATTTCCCAAGCTGTGAATAAGCTGTTAACACAATTAGTCTGAAATGTGGATTCCAAGAGGGAAAAACATGAAAACCCTCATGATGATCACTGGTGGTTACAGTAAGAAATATACACTTGGCAGTCTGCCACAAACTGGTAATTGTTTATGTGAACATCGTTGATTCATAGAAAACAAGAGCCCTATCTTAGTCTAGTTTAGTATTGGTTGTTACTGAGACTCATCTGCTAGAAGTGAGAACACAGGGTGGAACTTCACTGAAGCCTAGGGCAAAAATCTAACTGAAGGTAATGAAGTGAGGATTTTGTGTACAGTCTTACTGTAGTTGTTTGGGATTGTTTTGTTTTTTGTTTGAGGTTACATTACTTTTTTGTTGTTCTTTTGTTGGCTTTCTTCCTGGGATGATTGACTGGTTATAAGAGCTTCTTAATTCATTTCTTAATACTTTGTTTGTGTGTGACCTTTCTCCCCCTTCACTTACCTACTCTGTGTGCAAGTTTTGACAGCTGTAAGAATCCAAACTCTGAGTGCATGCATGCACCTGGAGCTGCAAGATAAACTTTTTTGAAGTTTGATAATTTTGTGAGATTTCCTTTTAAAAGGAGATGACTTAATTCCACAACCAAGGAAATCACTTCCAGTCCTCCTTTAGTTCTATACTCATACAGCGAAGTATAGAGATTGTATATGCCTTAAATAGCATTTATGAAATTTGTCAAGGTATTAGTTCATACAATATTGAGATCTTACATTTCAGTATCTTCTCGAAATATAAAACAGCTGAAACATTTCTGAAGATATTATGCAAAATTAAATATTTAATTTCACATATCTGCAGAACAGTTCAATATTTAATAACTATTCAGTTGGAAGGCTGTCTCTGTATCAGTAATGACAATGTAATAACCAGATCAAAGATCCCCACAAGTAAACTGAGATGACATAATCATATACACAAAACATGACATTTCAACAACATTTCACACAATAATTTAGTCTATTTTGAAGGACATATTAAAATTAGTTAGACTGAAAAGAGTTCTCCACCTCCCAATGTTTTTTAGAGTTACACCTAGAGCATTTAGTGTAGCACAGTTTATTAAAAGTTATACCTACATCAGCCTCCATCCCTTCCTCCTGTAAACTTGGTTTGAACCTGGGTTAAACAACTGTAAACTGAGATTAAATGATATTCCATGTGTCTCACAGTCATAAAGTCTAATGATTTCTTTAGCCACATTATATTATACAGCCATAACGAGGCAGGAATAAAGTAGTCTTAATACAAAACTCCTTACTCCTATGTATACATCAGACTTACGATATAACGGGACAGTAGCTTGCTTAATATTAATACGCTGCATTTGTCTTACTTAAGCAGCTGAGTAGAACCTTCTTATAATCATCTGGTTCGTGATCTTTAATTAATAAGTGCCACTTTGTACATTTTCTTCTCTATATTCAAGGCTATTAGCAACATCACATGATTTATCTGGCCAATGACAACTACTTACCATAAATGAAGCAAAAAATACTGAAATTCCCAAAGAATTACGCTCACTTAGGCTAACAAATTTAAAACTGACATACACAGACATTCAACAAACAGGTGGTAGAAACCATAAATCCAAAGAAATTACTCTGCTTGTGACTATCTCACAAGTGAGATAAATTTAGAATAGCAATTTTAAGCAGATACATCATTCAAATTTTCAACTTTACATTATTGAATATTTCTTTGAATACATATTAAAGCACTTAGTAAAATATGCTTAGTTAAATAGAAAAATATAACAAGTTATGTCATTCAGAAGGGTAGCCAAGTGCTACAAGGCTACCCTCAACAACAATAAAATAGGTTTTATTGTACCAATATACTTAGGGTACTTATGGAACATGCTCAAATTCTCTTTGTCATAGGACATTTGCAACAGATTCTGCATAGGAGTGCTTTTCACTCAGGATTTTCTATTCTGCCCATTTGAATTTACTTTGAAAAGATTGCACTGAGGTCTGCATAACAGGCATTTGCCATTACTACCTTCTTACATACTGCGAAGATGTAGCTTAACACTTACAGTTACTGCTTGGGAACTGCTACGAACCAACATCAAATCAAGCCAATCCCATACTTCTGTGCAAGTCACAAAAATATTGAAAGACTGAGCATACAGACTTCCAAAAATGAGAAATATCTGGAGGGAAAACTATGAAGTCAAGCTTAACTTGTCTTCATTATTTCTCTGGAAGACTACAATTGAGAAACCTGACAGGATCTTAATTAAAGGACTCAAACAAGTCTGCTTTTCAAAGACATTCAAAGACATTCATTCAGAAATTTATAGTGATGTTTGGGTCACATTCTGTAGGAATACCATTCACCGCAACTACTAAAGTCTGGAATAAATATGCACACTTTTTTTTTTTAAATACATATTTATTGAAGTTTCTTGACATGACTTTTTGCTCTGAATAACTTATTTAATTTAGGCTACTGTGCTACACTCATGGAATATGAACATACATACCTAGCACTGACGTTTTCAAGATTTAAGCCAGTGTGTTAATCAAATTCAGATAAGCACAGTAAGCACAGGTCAGGAATCACACCTGGACAAAGAAAAGCCATGTCTGTGTGTCACAGGATGACACGCTAGTTAAGTTTTGCTATCAACCAGGGGCAGACTGACCTACAAACTAAGCTGACTTCTGAAATCTAATCTCAGCTCCATGCTGAACTGTTTTGGTGAAACAAGTCTTCCATTAAAGGGTTATCTAATTTAATGGAATAAACTATCTCACATGTTGTAATAACTTCTTTATAAATACAAGCAAACCAAAGTCGTTTCCAGTCCCGCCTGCTAATAAGCTACGCAGCACATCAGGGTAAAAAAATTATTAGCCATAAGAGTTTCTCTATCCCTTTTGAATTAGCATTACCCCCAAGAAAAGTTATTCTCCTTTTACATAGGAATTATGGCCAGTTATAGGAAGGGAAACCTGAAACTGATTGCCAAGTATGAATCATGGGGCTTTTTTGCTTAAAAAAAAAAAAAAAAATCCAACAAAAAAACAAACAAAACAACACAACATTGCTACTCTGAACACAGGGTTCATCTTTCTTTAGTAAAATTTTGACAAAATGTAGTCAGTCCTTTGGTAAGAGCACAAGCTGTAGTTTCCTGGGATCCTGTACTGCAGTTTTGCTTAAGTGATGAGAATACCTTTGCCTGTTTTGGCTGGATGTAACAGCTCAGCAATGAATCATCATTGTCTTGCTTTAACTAAAAAACAGTACCCTCTAGGCCTTTTACCTTTCTGCAAATGCATCTAGGACACCATTTACAAACTTAGGTACCTAAACGTAGCACACCCAAATAAGAGACTGTTGAAAAGTACTAAGAAGATACAAAGCCCTCTAAAATCAGTGGTCTGTATTCATCCCTGAATATCACTGATTCACATCACCCAAGCTGCAAAAATGAACCATAATTTTTTCCTACCAAAATAGCCATAGATCTCCCCAACAAAATGAAACCCCTGGTAACACACAAACAGATGTCACAAGGAGAAATTTGAGATACCAGTTTATCTGATCTACAATCAAGAAAGTGTGGGACCATGCAGGTGAACAGAACACTATAAAAATATTATGCTGCTGACTTGCCTTAAATGACATTTTCTGTTTGACTCATTCTCTGCTCCTGCATTGTTTCTTTGAATCACAATGCAATGCTAAATATTTGTTTTGCAATGCCTGAGGGAATATATGTGTTGGATGTAGCAACCAGACTGTACTGAATTTATTTTAGGGCATACTACACAAATGTTAAAAAACCCTCTGATTCTGTTAATAAGCAGAAATGTTCATTTTACTTTGAAAGGGTATCTGTAACACAAAATGTTCCAGTACTGAGAGAGAATGGCACTAAAGAAGACTGTAAAATATGCCAATCTTACTTGTATTCTTTTAAACATAATAGTTTAAAAAAAATAAGAAATAATTAAACCTTTTAAGGATTTTAAGAAAATTTTAATTAAAAAAATGGCTGCTGTTTTCAGACAGGAATATTTTTTTCTAAAATCGGGCAGCAAGCTTCATTTGAACTTTGTCACTGGTTGCTTGAGTCACTGACATTTGTGAATTAAAACCATTGGTAAAACAATAATCAGTGCTGCCAAACTGAGTAGTCTGCTTCTGAAAATTTGGGAATATTTATACCTGAAAAAATTACTCTTAGAGTATGATAAAATTAGAACACTCATTAAAGGTTTTACTACTTAAATTGAGGGAAAGAAATGAAGAAACATAAGAGGGAATTAGCTCTAGAGTTATCTTTTCTTCCATTTTTCTGGTCCTTAATGGTCCTTACATCAGACTGGATGTACCTGGCTGCTCTTTCTCACATAAGGTACTGAAGGGAAATTAATTCATCACTGTTCTGTAACTTTTCAGAAATTTACTAGTAAAAAAATAAGCACTCAAGAACATCGTCATGATTCTAAAATCTTGATTCAATCAATGCACTTGTTCAATTTCTACAGTATATAAATTAATATTCAGAATAAATAGGTTTGTAAACAGCAGCAGTCTCCTACTGCCAGTAAAATGGAGGAACCTATCGCAAAAGTTCCAAATTAATAAATTGATATAATAGTTACTTGAAATGGTTACAGCACAACTGGGACAGAAACCAAAACTTACTAGCATCTCACTAATGCCCCAATAAGTGTTTTAAGAAAGCTGCATGTTCTTCCATCTTATGTTACTGACCTAGGATGCCATCCTCAGGAGCACTAAACACTTTATCTTCCAGAGAACCCTGGGGTTTGAGAGCTTTCAGTATTTTGAAATTTTACTTAATGCACTTCTTCAGGCTTTTATTTGTCTACCTTAGATGAGTTTCAGCTTTCTGTTCGCTCCCATCCAAAACTGTCAAGAAGCTCTACATCCAAAATTTGAGAAAGTCTCAACTACTACTTAGTTACTTTAGCTACATGCCTAATCATTGCCATTATTTATATTATTGAATTCCTAATAAAATTTAATTAATGCAGGGAAGATATACAGTTACCAAGTGAATCAGGGCTATGAACCCAAGTTTCTAGGCCAATCTTCATTATTTATAAAAAATATTTAAATACATTTCCAAGATATGGCAAAATACAAGAACTTTGGCATTATCTATTTAATGCATCAGAAACCACGTACAGACTGTTGATAGACCAAAGATAGTCTGAAGGCTGAAGTACAAAATTAGCACAAGGCAATTCTATCAATCTAGCATCATAGTAAATGATGTCAGAGGGGCATTGTCAGAATGACTGAAACTAGCATACTGTATTTATGTTTTTACTACATCTGCAGTTGATGTTCATTAGTTGTTCAGGACCATACTGCCACATTTAGTCACTCCCAGACTGGGAAAATTATATTATTTATAAGATAAACTCTGTCTTCTGCAAGTTCTCTTTCCCCCTCTTTCTGCTTATCCCTTTTTGTCTCTATGCTCTCTTTTGTCTTTTTTTCCACATTGCCTTTCCTTTAGCAGCTCGCAAAGTCAGCCGTTATGGATGGTCTTTTTTTTTTCTTCTATCTTGTTCGACACAGATTCTAATATTCTGCTATTTAAAAATAGTTAAAGCTGAAAAAATGCAACTATAATTTCTGTGTTTGGCCTCTCCTTTTCCTGTTGCAGCTGCCAGAATGGTGATCACATATTTAATGCTGGCAAAGATATTACACTTGAATTTCACAATTGGCCTATTCTCCAAATTGTTCATCCTCACAAACCATGAAGCTAAACTCTAATTTTCATTCCCATCCCACCCTAGCTATAACAGCTAGCCCTCTAAATTTACCTTTAAAGAACACCATACATAAAAATGCATCAAAATAACAATTTTCAGCAGACTGTTACAGATAGACTGTTTAACTAGGAATAGAAGTTCGTAACATCTCTATTTCACTGCTATGATCTTGACATCTAACGTTTCATGCATTCTGGGGAATACCATAAAATGAGATAACAGTGAGGCACAGGCTTTATACAGTAATCAGAAACACAGTGGAATTCCTAAACTGTTCATTCCCAGATATTGGTTTCCATTTTTCCTTTTCTTATTTGTTATTAGTCTTTGTTGCTCAAACTACTGAAAACAGAGCTATCAGTGAATTGTGGACTGGAAGTGTAATACTGACTATTTCTGTAAAAATACTATTGGTAAAGTTTCTTATGGATATAGATTTTTCTACATCTCATTATTCTCAATAACCTTCTCCCATTCTTTCCATATCTGCTGCCTTTCTATTTCATGTAACTACCATCCCGTACCTTCTGTGCATTCCTCTTGCTCCTCCTATAGCAGCATCTACATATAGTGGCATCTATAGCGGTATACAGTGTTATCAGCAATAGCTGATCCTGCCTCTTCAGTGTTGTACCAGCCTTGTCCAAAATTACTGTTTTTAAAGGCTTTTAAACAAAAAAAAAAAAATGTATCTTTTGCCCAAGTATTCAGCCCTGGTAACCATCACAATATTCCATCCTGGAATTCCATTGTCTCCACCATTCCCTTCTCTCAATTCAATAATGACTACCATTTTTTAATTACTTTTAAATTCTCAGTTGCCTACACATGCAAACATGCTGCACAAGCACAGCCAGAAGCAAAAGGAAACTAAGAACATTATTTTAAAAATAAAAATATCATTTTGTACCCATATGGAATGTACATCTTGCAGAACTCTCTTGCATCAAAGCCCATGTGATGCAGACAGTCCTGCTCTTCATCCTGGTCCACAGGAACATAATAAACCTGCTTCAGGCAGAGTCGAAAAAAGCCCAAACAATCCACTCCTTATCTCATTTCATGTTTTAAAAGTATGCATACACTCCTTGCGTCCCCCACTCCTTCCCATGCATGATGTCGAGGCATGGGAGACCTGAGCGAGCACTTCCTCCTCCCCTCCGGGCACTTCAGGAACAATCAACTGGCTCCCATTTTTATAATCCAGCTTTCCTAAATCCCTAATTAGAGACCTGACTTTGATGTGGGCATCTCAAAGCTGGTTTATAATGTATCTTTGTAATTTTGTCACTAATCTGCCTTCTCCACACCTACTCAAAACAACTGAACAAAAGTGGAAAATAAACCGTCTCCAGCAGGATCACCACATCATGCAACTATTCCGCAAGGTCCTGCGCCAAACCGCTCTGGAGACTGCTGTGGTAAAAAGAGGCACATCTTCCAAACTGAACTTTAATACGAATGTTCAAAGTCTTCACCATTATTGTTTTTATTTCTTCCTAATGATGTAGTGTATTATGTAACTTGATTGAAAATACCTGCCCAGGCAGGTATATGCCCAAGCTTTGATGTGCCCCAAGAGAAAGTGCAGCTCACAGAGTTCGAGAGCCTCTGAAAATGGACTCATACATGGCTACCTTAGAATAACAGCTGCCTTCACTTTAAACACACCAAAGCAAGTTTTCAAACTGTGTAATTTTTGTTTTCCCTGTCTTGTGTACAAACATCTTATTTTGCATACTGCATTTATTTTCTTAGGAGTTGTGGTGCTCATAGCCACTGAAGAAAATACAAAGAAAATACGGAAAGATAGCTTGGTGAAATATGCAGTTTCATATTCAGAGCATCAGAACTCTCTGAGTATAAAAGAGTATAAAAAGAAAAAAAAAAAAAAAGAAAAAAGAAAAAAAATTGTTTTCACAACAAGAATGATATTTATAAAATTCAATCCCAAAACACGTATGTTCTTGTAAGCCATATATATCCTTTGTGTGCTTTATAGCATCCCAGAGAGTTCAGAACATGCAATTGTTGAGATGACATACAAATACCAAAGTATTCTCATAGCTTCCTTTACCATGTAAAGCTGTTCCCAAATAGATCATTTTACTGATGTGCATTACAGCAAGCATCTTTCACTGAAAACACTTCAAACAAGGAAAATTCCACAAGAGAGAAGGCTACTGCCTAATACATTGCAGTGATCTGACCTCTTGACCGCAAGATTTTTGTATGTGCATCACAAAAGGCTCTTGACACCTGTCATTTTCAGAGATTAATAAAAGCATTTTTTTAAAAAACCCTATAATAGCGTTTGAGCTGGAACAGGTGAAATCAGATGCAGTGTAGTGCAATACACCTTGTCATTTTAACCCCTCTCCCCTTCCTATCTGTTTTAATTTTGACTCGTTATGACAAATACTTACAGCTGGCAAAACTGTTGAATTTAAATTTGCCTCATTTTTGAGCAGCTTCTGAGCAGAAATGTTCCCCTTAATTTTAATTTGAGGATAAACTCTTCTATAAATTTTATACTCACAGCTAGCTAAAACTGCCTTCTAATTGATTTCTATGACTCCCCTAAGGTGGGACAACATAGGTACTACAAGGCATCAGTAATGGAATCATTTCCCAGTATTCATTTAAGATTGTACAATACCTGTAAAATCAAAATACAGAAGAAACAAATTATTTACCAATCCATAATTATTGAAATGCTTGACGCATAAATAGTTTTATTTGCCTTTTTAGTATTGTAAACATTTCTCTCAATTTAGGTCTCATATATTGAACAGGGACAAGATTTTACCTAGGGTACATAAAATACCAGTCTTCTGGTATGAATCAGCATGTTAACAGCATACGTCATTTCAGTCTGAATTATACCACCTCAGGTCTGCTGCTGCAGAGCATTTCATGTCTGTGATGATTCCAACTGAGCACCTGGCAACTCCTCCACATGGGAAGGAAGGAGGACAGCCAACCCAATCTGCACTAACCCATCTCAGCCCTGTGAGGATTCTACAGCCAAATTGTTCAAATTATGAGAGATCAGACATCTGAGAAGCATTACTGTGTCATGGCTGCATGACATGAAGTTTTACAGTGATTTGCACAGCTCCTGTGACAACATTCACAGCTTCTACCACAGATGCATTAACCTCATGCAGGCAAAGAACCACATCAATAAAGCATATACTGCTGAAGAATGGCAATTTAAAAAATAAACTTCATTCACTGTCAGCATATATACTGTTGACTGTAAATACTTCTACAAGTATATCACACTAAATGTATTTGGGCAAATACGTTATTATCATGTCTATCTCTTAATAAACTGAATACATTTTTATCAGAAAAAGAAGGTACCACTGGGAGGATCCAGGGAATACTACTAGACTGCAATAATGAGAAAGCACTTCAGAAAACACAATCCAAACTACATTATCTTCCCTTTCTCTTTCTGTTCCTCAGTATCCTTCCCCTCTTCCCAGTCTGCTTCTCACTGCAGAAGACCCCTTCAGTTCTTCTTGCCCTCTGGTCACCCCTCATCAACCCACCACCAGCAACTGTTCCCTGGTTAACTTCCCAGACCCCTTACAACTGTTGAGGCCATGGGCAATGGGTGCAAGCCACCACACAGCCCTGCCCCATAGCTGAGTGAGTCCAGCAATGCAGCTGGTGGGACATGCCAGGGCAACTCACAGCTCCTCACCTTCCCCATGTTCAGTAGCTGGAGGCACTCCCACCATAGCAGATCTTTGCAGGAGCCATGTGCTCACCTTGTACAGTTCCAAGTTGACTACTCCTTCTGCAAAGAAATCACTTGAGCTCTTGCGTGCTTGGCTCTGTGGCCAACCGCAGGAGCACATTATGCTCCATCTTCCCAGCTGTGTGTGAGTCCAAGGAAGTCTACTTCGAATGGCTAGGGAGTGACCCTGGGGGAGCTGGCTCTGGGAGGTGCCTGCAGTCTTCAGAAATATCCCTAGGAGTTGCCTTTAAAAATACCCAAAACCTCACCTTTCAGTATTTAATGGCCCAGACACCAGCTAAACCTCTGAAACGAAGACTGTCATTTGTCATGCCAGAGTAACAGAGCAAATATAAAGGGAGGTTTTCACTTCCACCGCAAGGTAAACTGATTCACATTTCTGAGGGTAAGCTGAAGTAGTTCTCCACATCAGTTCGTTACCTGCTCAACACACTTTCTTTTTTTTTAAACCCTAAGCAAATACCTAGTGTATTGCATGCACTGAAAAATGTGGAGGGGAGAGTGAACTCCTGTTTATCATAATATATTTGTGTCAGGTTAAGATAATGTACTTTTAAAGACTTGTGATTAATTTATCAAAAGTGGCAGGGGTGGGGAGGAAGCTCCAAGAGAGCTGTTCTGGTCCCTTGGCTCTTCATTTTGTATTTTTCTCTTATTCAGCCATTTAACAGGATGGATTGATCTAAATCAAATTGTTTAAATCACGGTTTTAAATCAAATTGTTTAAATCATGGTTTTAATGACAATTTAAACCAGCAGGCAGGAGCCCTTGATTTAAATAGTAGATTTTTAATCTTTTTCTGTATTTGCCTAAGCAGAAGTTCTTTGTCACTGATTCATTGAACCATTAGGCTACACTGCTGTTCAATAAAACATGAGCTTACATTAAATTAGTTGTTTCTTTTTTGCTATTAGGAAATGCACATTTAAATTTCTTAATTTTTTTACATTTAATTAAGTTAGATAAATTTCTTATTTAGAAAATGATATTGATTTTTTAATTTTGCTACTCTGCATTGAGACGGAAATTAGAATTAGATTCAAAATAGTATTTTAAACGTGTTTTGTATTTATTCATTTATTAAAGTATTTAAAATTCAGTCATTTACTATACGAGGACTATTTTACACTAGTGAGCGAACTCACCAATAGTTTCTGGTAACCAGAGGCTTATTTTCAAAAGTGGCTAAGGATACATACAGACACATAAAGAAACATCCTTCTACAGTTTCTAAAATGAGTTCGGTACTTGACTGCCAGGGAAATAATATGGAAAAGGAAAACAAATTAAGATTGCCCTATTAGTTACCACTGGATTTTTCAGCCTTGAATTAGCATGTCCATTGAAGGACAACATAAATGTGTTCCTGTGCAGCAGAAATGTATTTCAGCAATAAAACCCCAGGTACGTACTCACATTCACTCTAATTAGAAAGGTTTTAATGATAGACACTTAAATGGATGACATGGCAACATTCTCACAAAGAATGACTAGGTTCAGAAATTTAGCATGTCTTCCTTTGATTCTGACAGCAATTAAAAAAGAAGAAGCCTTTGTTTCATTGAAATTTGGAAAGAATTCACTGATGCAACAGGTCTGTTTTATCTATTTACATTCTTATAATAGGCTGCAGCAGTTTCAGACCTATGTAAGTATTTTCATATTTTAAATGTTAAATTTAAGCTGGGCTATTTTGAAAGAGAAATCCATTCCAATATAAATAAATTGGAATTTTAAAGGTATACTTTTTTTTTTTTCCTCCTTAATACTACTTTGGATCCAGCTCATTTTGAAGCCTGGTTATCTAAAGCCTAAAATATGTTGAACTACAGCCTAAAATATGTTGAAGGTTCTATCTTTAACGAATGCCGTGGCATCGAGCAATGATGTTTTAACTCATTCTAGTGTTTTGTAACACAGAACAATATACATGGTGCAATACTTTATAAATTTTACCAATGAGTTTACCTATTTACTGATAAATCTTGTAGCCCTTAAATAAACTATTTGCATTAATTAAGGATTAAAGGATGAGGGTAGAAAGTGGAAGTTATTTGTATCACTTGGAAATTTGGAGCAACAATGCTACACTTTAAACATAACATTTGTCTGATGTATGAGCTTGTACTTTTTATTACTGTAAAATAGGGTCCTTAAATTGTATATTTCAGAAATACACATGCTTTTATTCCATAACTCCTGCTATTACCTTTACAATAGTTAAGCTCTTTTAAGTATATGTTTATTTTTAGGAATGGGCTGTGCATTCTCTATGAAACACAGCAGATAAACATATGCTTATGTCCTCTTCAGTTAAATAGGCTTGCTCCATAAAACACTTTCAATCTAAATTTATTGTGTTAAATTTATGTTTTTCTTGTTTCTACTGCTAGGCATCTCCTACTGTTTCTGCTATATAGTGCAGTCCCAAATGAGTCACAATATTTAATGTTAGCTGACATTAGCTACACAACTCTAATCTTAGCAATTACTGGCCAAATGCGAGCCAATTTCACAGTGCTAAGGTATTTATTTATTTTAAAAGCATTTTTGCTTTTGTTTTGTACAATGTTACTCTGCAACTGGACTTTTTAAAAAAATGGAAGATGCAATTTGTAAGATCTGAGGGCACTACTCATACTTCCTCATGCAAGCACTTCCTATAAGTTATCATAGAGCTCAAAAAGCACACAAATTAAAATTCTGCATTAAGTATCCTCTTTTGGATTTTATAAGATTTGGCTTTGTTTATTTTGTATTGTCAGATTTCTTCCACAACAGAAATCCCATAGAATATGCTTCCTAATCTGTATTTTATGTTGTTATTGGTAACTGACTTGGATTTTAAGAGAGTTTAGGCTAGGCATTGTGACTAATCTTGAACAAGTACAATTCTGTCCTGTCCCATACTGTTATTGTTCTCTTTTGTTTCATTGAGAGTAGTAGGGAAGACAGGCATTTTAGCCTAGCATTTGTTTTCAGAGAATTCGGTAAGTGCCGTACCTGTACCATGCCAAAAAAACAAACTGCAGTGGACAGGGACAGGTGCCTGAGGTCACAGGTGGCCAAAAGAACAGCAAAAGTGTCAACAGGCATCGAGGCTGTGACCTGGGAAGCTGGGGCTGCAAAATGGTGTGTTCAAGAGGGAAGGATGGGTACAGGCTGTAAAGAGCTGAGGAGACTCATCCAAGAGGGAATGTCAAGTAATGTGGGAGAGAGCAAAGAAATTAAACGGAGATAGAGCATCATCTGTGCAAAGGACTGCCATGGATGTGATGCAGGCCACAAAGGCTGCTCTGCTTCCAACAAGCACAGATGTTCCTAATCCAGGTTTCTTCAGTCCTGAGGGCTGCGGAGTTTCTTAACCTTCAGTTCTAATTCCACAATTCATCTTCTTTCTCTGGTCTCTGCTTATTTGAGCACAAAGCATAATTCATAGCTCCTCATCCTTTCCAATAAGCCACTGCTGCCTTCTCTTTTGCTTTTGAATACAGAAAGCCTTTTCTTCCTCTATGGAACAATTACAGAAAATAATTTGAAATCTCTAACTTTCATGATGCATTTACCTACTTAAATATATTTAAGAAACATTAATATTGATTGCCACTAAAACCCGTAAGAACATTTTACATAGCTGTCTTTCCTCTTCATTTTCATATTTACCAGGTACGCAGAGTACACCTCTCAGTAACTATCATGACTTAATAGAATTTTAAGGATTCATACAAAGTAGAACTGAATAAGATAATTAATCAACTTACTTATTTTCCTTGGGTTTCTGTGTTAAGTCAGCACTTTAGAATATATTCTGCAGGACAGATTTCCTTTAACATTTCTGTGTTTGTTACGTCTTTAAAACTTCAAAAGACATCTGTGAGTATGGTAGCATGTTTCTAATTCATGTATAATATTAAAAAAAAAAAACCCTTTCAGAAACATGTAAGACTGCAAATGGATAAAGGCAAATGTTAAAGACATTTCTAAAAGGACAAAAATATTCTAGCGTGTATCTTATTACTGCACATAATTCAGATAAATTTTACCATCTTTGCTGATGTTCTCACAAATGAGGACACAGCTTTACCAGTTTGCCAAATATTATGAATCCCAAAAGCAACTGTTTCATGAAGTCCTGTTTATGATTTATGTACACAGCTTGAATTTCCATTAAATCCATAAATGTTCCAATTTTCTTAGAAATACTTCAGACATGATTAAAAAACTACTTAAACTTCACACAATATTAATGATGCATTTACTGCACATCAATTACTGTGAGGATACAGATTAAGAAGATGATTTTCACCTCCTCAGCTGGAGCTACGCTCACTTCAAAAGCAATGTCAGCCACACCCCTTAAAGTTCAGTCTACGAAGGAAGTAAAGGGGAACAAAATCTTGCATAGGATCTACTCTACATATCAGGCTGTTAGGGCAATTTCCTCACATGATTACTGCAATGTCAAAACACAGAAAGTGAACACGTATGTTTTCAGGATGCTAGAGATATTTTTCTGTTACGAAAGGAGCTGGTGGAAAACACATTCCTACTTCGAAAGGATTTGTTTCCTCATCTGTTTGATCCTCCACATCTGGAAGGATCTGGGAAATGTTCTGACTTAGGGCAAATACACACACTCACATATAAGATCTCTCTGTTAAAACATTAGACAATTGCATTCAAACTGTGTTTCTCTTCACTGTTTGAAATACCAGCTCATGCATACTAGGGCGGTTCCTATTCAAGTTCACTATATAAATCAGATACCATCTTGTACAAGGCAGCATGTCAGAGAAACCCTGACACATTTTTCGTGTTGTAAGCATTTTGCTTTCTGTGATTTCTTTTTTTTTTTTACCATTATTGTCTTAAAGCAGGACTGTGATAAAGGTTTCTTAGAAACAATCCTGTCTGAAATCAGCACAATTTCAGCAGCAGATTCTGTGGATCTCAGATCCACAAAACAACTCTGCTCACACTGGTGCTGGCCATATTAGATAATATCATTAACTTTATTTATTTGTGAAATCAAATCTTGAAGTCTGGAACTGGATGGTTCCTTTTAGCTTCTTTCTTCTGATTTAACAGAGAAAGAAGGTAGACTGTGCTTTGCCATTTCTCCTGAGAAAACTGACAGCAAAGCCTCAAAGACCAACACAAGATTTCTGTTTCCAAAGAACATTCTGTAGAAGAATGAAGAGGGCCAAAATCATAAAATCACATGAGAAACTTTCAGCAAAAACAAATAAACAATAAAAAACAACTTAGCCAGCAGTTTCTGAGGTTTACAGGAGGTCTGCAGTACAGAAAACTGCAAGATGGACAGGTCTGAGGTGCACTGAAGGGATAGACCAATACTGCATCAGGAAGAATAATTTGTGAAAGTCCTCTTACCGGAGGACTTACTTCTTCTGTATTTTAGAATACATTTAAAAGGATGAATAAAATAAAACACTGAATTTATTACTTATAGGATACCTGGAGATACAACACATGGGGAAATACAATCTTTTCTTCCTCTTTTCATTTTGATAAAAGAATTTCAAAGAAGGAGTACTCTGATACAGCAAATTACAGGGTGAAAGCTTTTAAATAGGAAAGCTGGCAGCATGGTTTGAAGCACAGATTCTTCTGCAGTTTGGAGAGAGGCTACTGATGAACCTGAGGAACGTAAGTATATAAAAAGATTACACAGCCTAAAGAAAAAAAGCAAACAAACAAACACATAAACCCCAACACATTCTTCTGGAATCACTCTGTGTAATTTGACAAACATAAATTATGTGTTTTCGTTTGATTTATAGAAGAAGCACATTCTAAAATTACATATATTTATGTTCTACTCATACGCATAGATGTTATATGAGTTGCAATATACATACCGTACATTACAATATCATCCTAAAGACCTAATGACTTGAACAATTATCATCAGGTGCATAATACAGAGAACTGAACACCAAAATACTACACTGAAGGGATCACTAACTATAATCTTCCTAGACAAGTGAACACACCTACTTTGCACCCAGTGCTGTGACTGCACCACAAGCAGCCAGCCATACATGAGCTAATTTTTAACTAGGTTAGTAGGTACTTCCAGTTGTGACAGACATGGCTCAGGGCAAACTATAAAAGTCAAAGAATCTGGGTAAATATTCAGGCAGTTGAGATGTTACTGTGTTCTACAACACTGCAGACACAACACTAATAGCACACACATAAGCAAGGTGAAAGTTAGCTCAGAAAAACCACCTTTTCCATGAAGCTACTCCTCTTATTTGACTAAGACTGTACCCCTTCTAGGCAACCCAAGGGAGAAGACAGGCTTTACACCACAACCTAAATTTTAAGGCTAAAAGTTAAGTTCTTCCTCAGCTCAATCTATATCTACAGTTCTTATATCAAAGTTTGTGCTGAAAATAATTTAGTATTGTCACTTCAACCTTATACAGTCTCTCTTTTTGAGAAAAGATGTTGATGGGAGATGACATGATGCTGAGCTCCTTGGATTTGGGTTGCGATTCCTCAGTCCTTCTAGTACTGGATTTCTCAGAGTTTAATAGTAGAGAGATCAATGGCAACATTTGATCTTTACAAAAAATTGTTTGCTAAGTATCTAAAACTTATCTAGATGCATCTCTGGAATGACATTGGTAATAAAATCGGTGGCATAGGACTGCATGCTAATTCTGTCTGTTAAGAGTGCATTTACAAGTATTTGGTTACACAATTTCATACTGTTCTAGGGCCAAAACATCCAACTTCTCAAAACATCTCCTGTACAAGCTACAACAGCTACAGAGATGTACTTTGTCAAATAAACGAGACTAAAAGATTGGTATGCACAGGCATCAAGCTTGATAGAGAAAAATACACAGAAGCAGAAGTTTCTGTGGCCAAGGGAGACAAACCAGAGAGGGTAAAGGTGAAAGGAGTACAATGTGGAATGTAGATAAAGAAACTGAGCCAACAATGACGGATACAAAGCCAGCAGAAAGAATGAGGGAAAGGAGACCTCGTGGAAGAAGAGCCAAAGCCAGCAGGTGGAACGATTCACTGGAAACAAGAAGAGATAATCAATTTACAGATTTAAAATAAATCCTCAAATTAATAAAACAAATAGTAATTTAGAGGTCAGTATTAGAAGCATCTATGGCCTCCTATCTAAAGCAGTTTACTCTCGGCAATATTTTTTTACTTCTATCGCTGAAAGACAGCCATATTAGTTTTGCTAATTAATCTCTAAATCCAGCATCAATCTTAAATTATTATAAATAAAAATACATAAACACTTCACACCACGCAATATAATAATAAACAGTCTGTTCAGGCTTTAACAGCCCCATGGTTGCAAAGGCTCTATATAAAGTAATGCAAAGTGACTACAAAGTAATTTCAAGCCTAATATGCACGCTCAGAGATGTAAAATCCACCCATTCAGATTCTCTTATGAAGAGAAGCTGCCCAGTCTAATTCCTACAAATCATATTTAGCTTCAAAGGATCTTCAAGTTGTCTTCTGATAGCTTAGAATATTTGCGCAGTTGTGGTGCAGAGGATGTACAGGGCATTTATTTCTTAGCCTGACTGGTATATTGCAGGGTATTTTGAATTTTCAATAGAATCGACTGTTTCTTTGTGGATTAGTTTGGTGTCCACTGTGCAGAATCAGTGACCTACTACACTTCCAAAATTAGTTACATCCTTATCAGGGCCCTCTTTAGACATTTACATATATATAAGTTCTGCTTCTTTCTGTTCTGAAATGCCTAAAGGAAGAGAAAAAAAAATCATACTGATTGCACTCACTATGCAGATAGAAACAATTATTTATGGAAATAAATAAATGAAATGAGACAGAAATACCTCTTATACCAAACAACTGTCAGTTGTGACTGCTGTCATTCTGACAGAAAAATCATCCAATTTAGAATAACTATTTCTCCTTTGCTACACTTAGCCAAATCAAATTAATAATAAGATCAATTTAGTATTTCAGATAAAATCATACAGATTTGTAAATACACATGTATTTGTTGAAGGTACATTTTTTTTTCCTGCCACATCATCTCACTGTCTTCTTTCAGTGCATTGATCCTATGGCAGCTCTGATTCATGGACTTCCATTATATTTGTGTACTGGTCTTAGATGTTATGTTGCCTTTAAGTTCAGAAGAGCTCCACTGGTTAAGCTATATCATGGTACTTGTTTCTCATTACCATGAGATTTACCACTCTGGAGCCTCACCAGAAGTTAAGCTATACTC
>NC_047531.1:15365115-15367615 GCF_012275295.1 Melopsittacus undulatus | reverse complement strand
CATAATTTTCCCAAATTTTAACTTTGGTTTGAAATAGCTAGGAAGAGGTATTTTTTCCTAATATGACAAGTGGTCAATTTAAGTAACAATAAGTGCCATCAGACGGAATAATAAGCTTTCTATTTAAATTACCTATCATCAGTATAATTTATGGCATCAGCTTTTGCCACAGGTGTAGTAGTTGTGGATTTTTATCTCACTTTTTAATACAATCTGCCTATAGAGTACAAGAAAATTCATTTGCTCTTTCAGGGAGTCAAAATGCAAGTTTCTCGTGGTTTAGTAAAGAGAACTACTGCCCAGCATACAGAAACATAAGGTTTGTTAATGCCTAATTTAAGACTTCACATAGTTAATAAAAAACCCTGTTACTTTCCTCCTCCTTTTTAAATAATCACAAGGATGAAACACATAAGAAAGCACACGTTCTATTTCTACATCATCAGGATAACTTGAATACTAGTGCCACATCTTTGTTTTTGTAAATAATATTTATCATTTATATCAATGAAATGCTAATGGTGATATGCTAAAAAAATAAAACTGCTTTGGAAAAATAATTTTAAACATAGTCAACTGAAGCAGCTTCTTACCAATAAATTCCCATAAAACATTTAAAAAGATTATCTTGGTAGAACTGACTTAATGAATACTCAAAATGCAAGCTCAAATCTACCCTGTAAAGCAATCATGGTTTTTAGCAACTATTTTGACCTTAGTGACACAAACAATTAATTCTACAAACTTAATATCAAAATAAAATTCTACATCTAAAGCAGAATAATCTGTCAATGTATTTAATCAAGGATATGCTTTTTCCATGTATTACACATTCTAGTATCAAACACTGATTTTAACAGACAAGAAAAAAATTGAAAGTGAAAACCTTAGAAGTGTACGAACATTCATACAGGAGAGAGAATGTCTCATCATAAGCCAAGAAAATCCAAAGAAACGAGTCTGATCAGATTACAATTTGCATCATATTTTAATAATAAAAATCTACATTCATTTTAGCAATATTTATAAATGGATAAATATCGACAGTACGATAAAAAGTTGCTTACGTTCTAGTCATACATCTTCAAAGCCGACCTGATGACTTGTGACAGCACCCAATCCATTTATCACCAAGTATATATTACAATATATTATAGAATACTGTCATTCTTTCTTGATACATGGCTGAGGAATAACTCCCTGATTTAAGTCAAACTTCTCATTTCTATATAAAGATCACAACAAGCCAGTTCATCAAGCCAGTAACAGGACTGTCCAAACTCCATATAATGGCTTGTGAGAACCAAATGAAGTCTATTATTTTAGCTTATTTATTATCTATAAATCCTCCAGTTTGTGCTCATAATGCTTGAAAAAGATGCAAACTGCATGTAACTTAAAATTTTTAACTTAGCTCAGCTGCTATCTGTACATAGCCTAAAATCTCTCAGGTTTAGCACTCCCCAGTACGTATTCACACCATAGTAAAATCTTATTTTGCAATTTTACTTAGCTGATACAGCTATTCTTAAGCATTAGCATCGCTTTATGTAGCTGCCCAGCTAAAGGAAAGGCAATAAAAACAGCAATCATTTATTTGCCTCCTTTAGAAAAAGCTATAATGAACTTGATTTGTTTATTTGAAGTCCCCCAATAAAACAATTCAGAGAAGCCAAAACCAGAATGTTAAACTATGACATCAGTACATTGTATCTTGCACATATTTAAACAATAAAAAAACTTAATAATAATAACTGCAGGTACAATGGGGTTTGCTCTGTTTCTCTGCTTGTCAAAGTTTGTTACAAAAGTCACATTAAAAATAACATTTTAGCGAGTTACTACAGTGACAATAATAAAATCAGCCATCATTTTCCTCTTAAATTATATTTCAAAAGGCATCTGGTAAAAAAAAGGAGGGGGGAGGAGGGGATGGAAAAAAAAAATGACAGAAAAGGAAAAGTAGCATAAAGCTATGCCCATTATCTAAAGGACATCCTACTACATGTTTACTAGTGTTTATGTTTCACATCAACATATTTTATAGAAGGATTTATATGCCTAACTCAAGTTGTATTTAAATCCTATGGTGCAGACCCTACCATAAAATGCCTCTTGAGTCCTATTAACTGTACCCATGGTTTTACTTTGCCTGTCTGCTTATTTAAGATCTAATCACAGTTTTGAAGAAAAGATTGTCACTTCTAAGCCTGTCCCCTCAGAACCTGTCTGTTATTAGTACTCAACTGGATATTTTCATCTTCAGTTGTTATTCTCAGTGGTCTTTGCAAATGCTATCTACTGGAATCTGTGACTATATGGACAAATTGGCTACAAATGCCTAGGACTGGTGCTTTGAGAAACATGTAAGTGGCAAATTATTCTGCTGGCATTTTGTGTTTTGAAGTGCTTCACTTAAATTTAGTTTTCTAAACATTTTCACAAATTAAATACACTCTTAATAAATAAAGATTTTAAAATGCTATTATAATCTGAACAT
>NC_047531.1:15357615-15360115 GCF_012275295.1 Melopsittacus undulatus | reverse complement strand
CGCCAGAGGTGAGACACAAGCTCTGCTACCGGGCATTTTAAACAAAGGTATGGGGGAAACATTTGCTGCTGTCTGTGAGAGAAAATGAAATTGTGTGTTATTCCAGCGCGTGGTTGTGCTGCAGGTCGAGTGCCTAATTCTGCCGGGGTAGGCAAGCGATGGCCGGCACCAAACAGAAGTGCCAGTCCCATGAAGTTAGAAGCTACAGTTTTACTTTTCTCCCCCGCAACACACTGTACGCTCCCTGCGTGTGCGCGCACGTGCACGCGTGTGTGTCTCGAGCCGGCGAGTCACTGTACAGATACTTATTCTCTACACCACTTCCCTTTTGAAACATTAAACTGACACTGGAACTGACTGCACAAGATTGCATTTTCTCTTCCTAAACAACTTGAATTGAAAGGTTACTTAGTGTAACAATATTTACTTGCAGAATTGTGTTGTTACCAAGGGTATAATGGATGGTGGCTATGCAGGTTTACGCAAGAATGAGTGAAGCATGAGGCATTAGCCATGTGTTTGACATGTTTCAAATTGCTATAATCCAGCATTAAACACACCCAGCAATTCATGCCATTTCTTGCAGCCATAATCCTGAATAAAGCGTGCACAACCACTTATTATATAAATTAGTATATGACTCCCTGTTATAGTCACAACAGTGCTTTTGTGTTTATTTTGCATCAAGATGTGGCCTTTTATTTGTACAAATAGCAGGATCGAGAGCCGTAGCTCAATTAGAGCTCCTCACTTCCTCACGGGGTGTACCGAAGGCCGGGCTGGCGGCTTGGTTTGGCCCTGCCAGGTTTGGGCCCCGCCGACGACGAGGCCCCGCCGCCGGCCTAGCCTCGGGGCCGCCGTTCCCCAGGTCGCCGCCCGCACCGGGAGGCAGGAACCGGTGCGCAGCGCGGGAGTGGCCGCCAGGGGGCGCCGCAGGGCGGCAGTCCGCCCCACCCTCGGTAAGGCCGGTGCCGGTGCGTCCTGCTGTGGGGTGCGGGCCCAGCCCTGCGCTGCCGGTACCGTCGTGGCGCTCATGGCGCTCTCCCTTGGGCCGACACTGACCAGAAGCGGACCCTGGCTGCCAGTCAGTCATGTTCCCCCCAAAGCGACGTCGTCTTCGCGCCATTACAGGTCGGAAGTCACACTGCTTGTGGCCCCACAGTAGTGGGAACATGGAGGTGTACAGCTGCCATCATGAATCACCTAGAAAACAGAGCAGCTGCCTACCCTACCCCTGCCTAGCCCCCGCACCACAGCAGCACCCGGGGGCCCATGGCTCTACACAACTGTTAGGGTGCCTGCAGTGCTTGATCCAGCACCATAGAGCTCATGCTCTGCCATTATGGTGCCCTTGCCCACCATCATCATGAGCTGACCCTCTGGGTCACCACCTTAAGCACAGCCTAAACTTCAGCCTTCTAGAACTGGCCTGGGATGGAAAAGTAAAGGTGAGGAGCTAGGCTTAAATAATGGTGACTTTTGTGTTCTGCTGGAATTAATTTATCAGTGACACAAGGCACAATGCACCTCAAGTCTTGTGATGGTATGTTAGAAGTCTTTAATACTTAAGATTGCCTAATAAATCAAAATGCCAAATATGAAGGACATAGCTGAATGTGTGAGAACAAAAAATGAGACAAGCTAAGAGTTTTTTGTGGTTGGTTCCCCTCCCCCCACCCCGTTATCTAAAATATTTGGGTTTGAAACTTGAGAGAGGAATGAGTCACTGCGTATTTTTAAATATGTAAGTAAATTAATATGATTGAAACATTAATTAGGTCAACAGCTATTGAAATACTGTAAAATAAAGCACCTATGTTAGGTGAAATATACTACTAGCTACTCAAATAAGTTTTCTCTATAGAAATGTAAAGTGTGCCCAAACACCTTGCGCTGAAAGGTCTTTCAGGAAAATGGAGATTCCAGTTGTGAGTTACAGGACATATCTTAGCAGAATCAGAAAGAATACATATCACATCTGCATCAGTGAGCAAAGTCTGCATCTTTGGTGAGAAAAGAAAAAGAATTTTCATAGTGAAAAAGTTATCTCTTCAAAGTCAACTAATCACTTATTTTACTATCTAGAACACCCCCATGAGCAAATATGGTAGGTATTAGTAAAGCGGTTCAAAAATGGTTAAAAAAGGCAGCATGTTGATGGGACAACAGCATCTCGATCCCAGCACAGGAAAAAGCACTGCTGTTGGGAAGAATTCAAACTGTAGTACACAGCTTTGAAGTGGGCACTCCTATGGTGCGTCTCTGAAGGCCATTTTTGAACCCATATTTACAATAAAATGGACAACTGGATTTTTGCAAATTACCACAGATGAGATGTATTCACCGGAGACAAGAGCCAGCAGCTCAGTGCTCCTCTTTCCCCCATCTCCCAGCACCAGGTGAAGAAAACATGCATCCCTCCTGCAGCATTCTGCCTTAACAGGTGCACTTAGCTGGCAGAAGGCTTTAAGGAATCAGATTAATTGATTTGTGCTCATGT